>NW_020884872.1:6156521-6199443 GCF_003945725.1 Corapipo altera | reverse complement strand
TCTCTTCTCTTCTCTTCTCTTCTCTTCTCTTCTCTTCTCTTCTCTTCATTATACAACCCACTTCCTTCAATTCTTTCTTACAGGTTATGTTTTCATGCCCTCTGATTATTTAGATTTCTCTCCTCTATACTTTCTCCAGTTAGTGAACATCTTTCTTGAGCTCAAAACTCATCCCACTATTTTAGTTGAAGCTTCACAAACACTGAATAAAGTGGAAAGATTGCTTCAGGTACCTCATGATGCTGCCTGGTATCACATTTAGCTTTCTCATAACAACATTATGTTGTTGACTTATGCTCTGCTGTGACCCACCATAATCCCCATATCTCCTCCTGGAGAAGGCTTATATTTGTACAGCTGATTATTCTTTCCTGTCTGCTTCATCTTTCAGGTCTCCCTTCTGTTTGCTTTAGGCAGTACCTTCAATTTGTCTGGATTGCTTTGAATACTAATTTGTATTTGCAGTCCCTACTGCTTAATACCACACGCAAACACAGTAAGCATCCTCTGTACTCCCTCATCTCAGTCACCAGTGGAAATATGAAGGGCCTCAAGGGATGTAATCTCCCATTTTGACAATGTTTACTACTAGCTACTCTCTGGAAGGAGTTGGTTACTCACCTCTCAGAAGATCCATCTAGACTGTGTTTCCTCATTTTATTTGTGAGGATATCACTATGTTAAGAGCATCTCTGTGATTTGTATTGATCTCCACAGCTGCTGTGCAGTTATACATGAATCTGGGTTCTTTGAATTAAAATTGTCCTTTTTCATCTATACAGCATATTAATCTGCATTTGTGCCTCTCTTCTATAAGAATGATTTTATAAGAATGATTTTAAAAGTAATAAATTAGAGTAATGGAATCGTTTGTTGTTGTTGTTGTTGGGTTGTTTTGGTTTTTTGGGGTTTTTTTTTGAAAAAAGAAATAGGTTAATTCAGCTTGCAGATTAACACTGCAGGGGATACGTCTACCTATGCAGTAGCTACCTAACCTCCTGTTATAATCCACAAGCATCTGGTCAGGACAGTCAGTTCTTTCTAGAAGGTTACTCAGCTCACCCAGTAGTATATATTAAATGTCTAGTCACATGAGTTGACTCTAAACTCAGTCATTTCACCTGGATCTGCACAAACTCTAGTGGGAATTTAGACATAGGCCTGATTCTGGGTGCCTTGACCCATGAGCCAATCCTGCCTGCTAAATTCTATATGACACACAGGATAATATGCTGTATTCAGTATGTTCCACTCATGTTTTGTTACATATTTTTAGAGTGAAGAACAAAAACAGAGAGAAGGATAATATTTACAGTACAAGTAGGAGTAATGCTGCAACAGTGGAATTGTTATTGCTGATGTCAGTAACTACTTACTGTAGAGGGTAAGTGATCTGTCATGTGAAAGGGGTAGTAAGTCTTCCTAACTGACCTATGAGATCATCTTTAATTAATATTTACTAATTATTAATGCTTGCATTTATAGTGATTGGGCATTATCCTGTAAAAAAATCAGGGGACTGGGGAAGAAGATAAAATAGTAACAGAATAAGAAACGTTCACCAGCAACACTGTTAAAGTTTGTTTCCCTTATAACTTGATTTCCCTTCAAGGCATCTTACCCCATATACGAGAGAAAGGTTTGGACACTCCTGTGAGAAATCACGAAATGGGGAAGGTTTTCTAGCATGGATGTAGTTTCAGCTGGGGAACAGTTCGCTGAACAGTTTGCTGTTTCACAGATATTCACAACCATCAAGGTGAGTTTTTTTCCTGCACAAATAGAGAAAAAGACCAGGAATGTGTGAGAATCCAACTGAAATAATCAGACCCTAAAAAGTAAGAACAAAGAATAGCATCTCCTGGTCCCTCTTTGATATCCATGCAAGACCCTCACTGTTCCACAGTTGCCCTCAGTGTAAAGTTGTTGTTGTAGAAGTTTGCTGTCCCAAACATCAGTTCATCCCAGGAAACTCGTGAGTGTTAAACTATGGTGGGCAAGATTTGGGGTCATGTCAGCTCTTCTGTGACATGATATTGCTGAGAGTTTTACGTATAAGAAAAGTGTAATGTGATGATTTAGCCTTTTCATGTTTTTCAGGTTTACAGATCATTCCTGTCCCCTTCTGCTGTCTAGAGCTGTACCCTGGTGCTATAAAGGATACCCTCATTCTTCATCCTCCTAAGCTGACACAGGCTCTGCTTGTGATGCCTGGTATCATTTTTATGGTGTGAAATAAACAGGGCTTTTACAAGCCTGGCTTTGTTAGACAAAATTGCAAGCCCTCACGTGTGACTTAATTACAGTTCACTGATTTTTAGTTTGCTGCAAGCATAGAGCTTTCTTCCACTCATTTCTACCTACTCTCCAGCCTACCAGATCTCAGAGAAGGGATGGTAGAACTGGGAAACACACACTTTGAAGCTGATTTCCCATGCTGAGCACAAGTCTTGCACAGAAACCTGCTCCTTTGTGCTTTCCACTGCATTCCACTTGTAAATGGCCCTCCTGTCCCAGTCACACAGCTTCCCTGTCCCACAGCCCAGTGCAGCCTTCTGCAGCCATCCAGTAAAATGTGCCAGATGCATCCACTGTCCCGTCCTGCTGTGCCTCATTCTGGAGCTGAAGGTCTATGAGATCCTTTTAGATGGAGGTAGACCTGAAGAGAGTTTCTCTGGTTGTGCGGACTTACACGAAGAGTCTCTGATACCTCACTCATCCTGCAAAATCCTGCCTTCCTATCTCTGCTGGGCTGACCCAGGCCTGCAGTGTCCAACGGGAAAAGCGGTGGTAAGTGAGCTCCACCTAAAGGCTCAGCCCCAGTCCCAGCACTCTCCCAGAACGGGAGGAGGAATTTACAGGGATTTCATCACGCTTGAGCTCAGGCTGTGCTCCACCTCCAGGGAGAAGGTTACTCAGCAAAATATAGGAGCGGCCACTAGTGCTCTTTGTCTCCATTGCAGTCAGGAGTGCTGCTGACCTAGCATGATTTTGTATTTATCACCTTTTATTTTATGCTTTTCAAGGTCATTTGTGCAGTTATTTTTTCTGACAACTGTGGCAATATTGAGGTTTAAATGCATAACCATATATTTATGAATATATAAAGGTAGAGTTGTGTGTGTTTCTCTGTCTCATTGAAAGACTGTAATACTGAAAGACATTTCCCACAAAGCTGGGACTATCCTGAAGTCAAGGCTTGAAACTACAGCTTTTCACATCCTAGAATAAACATGGTCCCACCTTCCCTATGTGTGTGTGCACATCATATTTCTATATCTAACACTACAATTAAAGGGAAAAAATACCACGAAGTAGTCAGTAGTGAGTTTCCAATACCAGGTCACAAAATAGCCCCAGTGTTCTGAAGTTCTTGGTGCCTGCAGATGAAAAGCCAGAATTAGCACTTATATTTCCCTCCTGAGGCTGTTTCCAGATGGGACAGTACAGACCAAGAGCATTGGACTACCTGCTTGTCATTGTTCAAGGCCTTAAAGGCAGCATCAAATATAAACAAAGAAACAGTGTGGGAGAAATTAGGAATGATGGGAATGGGTTCCCCCAGTGCAGGGACTCTCTTGTGCACCAAAGGGAATGAAATTTGTGAGGCAGTAGTAACTGTGGTCCCTGGAGTGGTAATATTTGAACATATCTAGCTCATATAAAATTAGAATCACTTTAAAGTTTGCACAGTCATGCTACAGCAGGTCGTATTTCCAGTTCTGAAAATTCCATTACTGGGAATGTTTGGACAATGTGGAGATGTATCTGATATTAGCAGTGGGATCCCAGCAGCGCGATAGTTTCCACATGTTAAGAGGTGCAGGGTGAGTGAGGAGGAGCAAGGCAAGCAAAAGGGATGAAGAAAACAAGTATAACTGTGTTTTCCTCAGTTAAGGGCAGCTGACTTGGGAACATCTCTTGCTGAGGACTTCCAATATCCTGAGCAGGTTCTTTGCAGGAATGGATCCTTCCCTCCTTACCTCTCCCATCACACTCAAGCAGGAGGCTCTGTGGTGCTGGCCAGGCTTTGTTCTCACTGAAGCTGCTGATTTCTCTCCTTCAGTGAGAATGAGAGTGGAGTCAAATCAATATTGAGCACCTTTGAAAAATCCCTCTCAGAATTCACTGTGTTTATTCAATTAAGTATTAATTATGGGAATTTTTTTGGCTAAAGAAAATCCCTTACTGTCATTTCATCAAAGTGTAGAGTATGATGTCTTACTTCCCCCAAATGTTCTCTGCTGTGTTTCATCTTCTGATGTATTTTTCCCACAGTTACAGTCTGTAGAAGAGAACTGCCTTTTTAAATATTATTCCAGAGATGAGAAAGGGTATAATTTCTAAACACCATACAACAATTTTGTTAAAGAGCCTATAACCTTTTTGTCAATATTCTAAAGGGATCGAAAAAAGAGTTGGGAACATCTGCAATTTAATAAATGAGACCAACAGAAAGAACAGATGAAAAGAATAAACATAACCATGAAGCTAGGTATGAGATCAACCTGATCCCTTCTCTACAAGGAGCTATAGAACTTTATGTTTGGAATATTTGTTTGGCTCCAACAAGTGACCCCTGATGTGACCAAAGAGAACTGTACTTGAGCAGTCAGCTGAGGGACTCAGGAGGATTTGGGCACCTACTGGGATGTCTCCCTTCAGGAGAATGAGGAGTGATTCAGGCCACCTGCTTGCTAAATTTTGTACATCTTACAAACAGTGGTGGAAAATAGCTGCTTTCTAAGAGTGGTAGAGAGGGTCCAGGACAGGTCTCTGCTCCTCTCCAGGCTTTTGGAAATGGTAGAAGGACAATGAGGCTAAAGAGAGATGCCTGTGAAACAGAGCCTTGTTTTGTGCATATACATACACGTGTATACACACAGGAATATGACACAGGGATCAAGAGTTATTACTTCTAATAGTGCCAAACTGCACCTCAGTAAAGCTGTGGGGCCGATTGCCCCTGTGAATGTTTGAGTTCCGCAAAAGCATTTTTATGTCATTTTCAAAGAACAGAGCAGGCAGTAAGAACATCATCTCAATACCTGAAGTACTTTAAATGTGAATTCAATATTATTTGTGTGAATTCTTCAAATTTAATTTCTAATGCAGTTAGACACCTACTTGGGAAATTTCCAGTCTCACAGTTTCAGACAGAGGTCTCTCTGGCCTGTTAGCTATAATGCAATCTCTCTGAGAAGGCTGTCAGCCCCTTGTTTTTTAAATACTTCCAGAGTCAAAGAAAGTCATAGCATCACCCCCCTCCCCTTACACTGATTTTTTTTTAATGGCATTTGGATTTTTCAAAAATACCTAGGGCCCAAGTCGGAGGAAAAATTCTTTATCAAGCAGAACTGCGTTTCCTAGAGGGTTTAATCCCATTTTAGGCAATTTCAGTAAGAAACTACTGTCTTTAAACATGTAGGACTAGTTACTGAAAAAACACCCACAGGAGGGAGCTCAGGGGCCTCTCTTTTCTCACATGAGGGACTGTCTGTATCACATCTCATCTTGAGCAAACCACAGGATGATCACAGCTGAACCAGCCTTTCTGTGGGGGAAGGCGGTGCCTGAAAGGTGAGGTGCAGTGAGGGGGGAAGAAATGACAAAGCCTTCTCATTCAAGTGCCAGCAAGAGGATGCTTTAGCAAAGAAAAAGCCCCAAAACATTATCTAAAAAAACTGGGCATTGTCCTCCCTGTTGTTCAATTTAAGAAGCACTTACACGGTATTCTGACTTGAAAAACAGAGCTTAAGTGTCCGGAGTGCTGTCAGACTCATGAATCAGGAAGCCAGTTCATCTCCAAGCACTATTTAAACTCTTTCTCACTATAAGCCAGATCCTGTAGTTTTTACCTGAACCCTCATTTTCATCTGCTTCAACACACCACCTGAATTTTACCTCAGGTAGCACCTGTGTGCTTCAGTCAGCACTTAGTTGCCTAAAATGCTGACAAAAAAAAAGTGTCAAAATATAGTTTTATAACTGACTTTGGTGCACTTGGTTTTGAAGAATAGCTCCTCCTTTTCTGACGAAGCCAAAAGGAGAATTTGAAAGTTTAATTCATTGTTTAATATCAAGGTCTAGCTATTTACAGGTATGTTTTCTCTTGTCATTCATAATTTCTGTTCTATTCTTTCCATGCATTTATTCAACTCAGCAGTTCAATTAGATAATGTTGAATTCACCTCAACATTTATGCCTGGCAACAGCCTTTGAGGTCACGAGGTGATGATTTCATTAGAGGAACCAAGCAGAAGTGCAGGGAATGTGGGGGGTGAGAGGGGGGAAAAAAGCTTTTGTCGAAACACAAATATCTTCTGTGAGACCTATTTGAGCAAATATAGCTTTGGCACTGTGTTAGCGAGGGGGATGTGGGAATAAGTACAGGCCAAGCTTTTTCTCACTGTAAGTATTCTCTTTTTTGCTAAATCTTTCAGGTATGGTCTCTGCTCTCCTCACCAGAGGACCACAGTCAGGGCCATGCTGTCCTGCCATGTCCCAGCCAGCCAGCCTAGCCATTTGCAGCCATGCAGGAGTGCTGCAAACTGCACCCAAATTTCATGTCACAGCCCCCTCATTTTGCACTGGCAGAGGAGACCAGTGGCAACCCATCCCAGGGGGAGGTGATGTTGGATATAGCAGTGACCCTCCAAACATTTCCAATTCCTTAGACAACTGCATAGCTCTACTTGTGTGCAGCAGCCTCTACACCCGTGCTTAGAGGTCATGCATATTTTGCAGTACAGTTATTTGGTTATCAAAGGTATTGCTGATGTTTCGGATAAGGACTGGAATTTTCTATATATAATTAACAGTAGGGGGTGGTGCTTTTTTGGATAATGAGATCTTTAGATGCTGGAGGTTGAAAGAGAGTGGAAAAGGGACGCACATATAATCTTTCATATAAAGTAGTCTGGTGTTAATGCCCAGCTCACGCTCCCTTTGCTCATCCTTTGATGTTCAGACCAGGCATCAGATGTGAGAAGAATGACTGACAATCCTGAAACAGTGCATGGTGTCTAATGAGCTCACCGGAGCTCATCACTCCTGGGTTTGACATTTTAATCTGAGCCCCTCAGCTTCCAGCACTTTGATTCACCCTTTTGTTTGCCCACAGCTCTGTGTCTTTGAAAACTGGCCATCTCCAGAAGACAGAGACAGTCCTTCCCATGAATCACAAACCTCTTTAGCTGGTGTATGCAGTCGTACCTGTCCCTCATCCCTTTCCACTACTGATTGCCATCCTACTCTAGGATTTGGCTTGCAAGGCCAGTGTCTGTCACTTCTGCATTCACACCCCATGCATATTCACAGTTAGATGGCAGAGGCAAAGGAATTTGGTTTTGCCTCACCAGCCACAGGAACTCCAATGTAGACCACAGGAGGACAGCAACTCCAGCGTAACCACAGGAGGACTGGCCTTGGGAGTTCCCTGCAATGGCAGTGTGCATCCTTGAGCTCCTGCATATGGCATTTGCTGCAGACAAACTGGATGGTGCTGAACAGATGGACTGAACCCTATTCTTGGATAGGACTCCCCATCCTTACCATGGGGCCCTGCCAGACGTTGCTGTGCGTGGGAGAAAATCCAGCCTATCCCAGGGAATAACTGTGAGACTATGCATGCAGGGGCTACAGACCATGAATCCTTACACGGCAGAGGTTCTCTCAACACCTTCATGACTTTCTGTCAAAACAATGGCTCCGCTGGTTTTATGTGAACATCACAGACATGCTGCTGTCTGACTGGATGTGCTGCCATTTAAGAAGAGAAGAACTGAAGCATTAGACAAGAACAATTATATTGTCTCCTTGCAGACTCAAGAGACTGTGAGTGAACCTTCCTTAACATCTCATGTTAATGGAGGAGGGACAGAGTTTCTCTGCAAATACCAAATGCCATTCCCAGACTTCGGATCCCCTGTTATTTCGAGATCCTTGTACCCTACCGAACGCTTCAACTCATTCAGCTCCTCGAGGCATTTCTTTCTGCAATGGTCCTGCAGGGGAAAGCAGCTCATGGCTTCACTTCTTGCAGAGAAACACTGGCTACCCATGCTCTGCAGCACCTCACAGCTCTGATGTGCAGCACCTCACAGCTCTGATGTCCTGGCTGTAGGACAGCTTCTCCTACAGATTGTGGGCTTGTGCTAACCCCACCTCAGCCTCTTACATCCTTGTGTGAGCACAAAGGACAAGTGGGCATAGGGACCAGCTGCCAAGCCAAGTGGTGAGTCAGACAGGACACCAAGTAGCAACGGATCATTAAATAAATTGAAACACAGCCCTTGTCACTGAATGGGTAACAATGGGACTCAGACTCTGCCTTAAACTTCCTACAGGGACATCGGTGTGATTCCCCTGTGTTTGGGATTGTCTGCCTTTAAAAGGCAAAATAGTATTTGCTCAATGGCCTAAGAGCTGTATATGAAAATAAGTCCTAGTTTTAGTCATCATTTTGGTGGCTCTGGTTCTGTACATAAATATGTCTAAGTTAAGTTAAGAAATGTTTCCGTTTAGTATGTATTTTTATATTAGATGGCTTTTGTGACAGATGTGATGTGTCACCTTTCTAGGCTTTTAGAGGGTAATAGTGAATCTCATGACCTTTCACTTCTCAAGAGTCACTCAAACACTGAACTCTGATGACATATGGTGCAAATAATCATTTCAGCTGGTTAGGGCTGGATATTCCCAGCATGGTATTTCAGATCCAGTTCACTTTTCAATGGTTTATTTATAATTTCTGCTAAACCACAGTTAAAGTCATCCAGCACTTGGCTGCTAGATCAGTAACACATGACCTTTGCCAACAGCACAGTTTGTTTTGAAGGCCAGTATAAGTAGGAAACTGAGAATAAATTGATAGGTTAAGAGGTTGTATGTGGGAACTGATGCCCATCCTCTGTCCGAACGTCAGCTTCCAGAGCTCAGTGCTGTCATCCAGCTGACCTCCCTCTCTGTTCCCCTGCTGCCCATGGCCAGCAGTAAAAGCTCTGTAGTCAGATCTGAGCCTGAAAAAGAAGAAATTCTCAAAAATATCCTTTCAGAAAAAAAGAAAGGTTTCTCAAAAACAAGTCCTTGCCCTTTCTCCTTCGTACACCGTGGTACCAGCATCCACCATCCAGCACCCCAGGGTATTTTACACTTCAGCTCTCGGATTCATTCCAGCCTGGTTAGTCCTGTCCTTGCTGCAATCGTGTGCTGGGAGCATCGGCTTGGCTCTGGATTGTTTCTTGGGAGTCTTTCCCATCGGCAGCACGCCAGTCCCCTCCCTGCTGTGGCACCCCGCCCCTAGGAGTTGCACTCCTCGCAGTGGCAGGAGAGGATGTAGCGGTAGGTGGCCGTGAGCCGCATGCCCCCCGAGCACCGCAGCCTCATGGCCTTCAGCTTGGAGGTCTGGGGGCGGCAGCAGTGGCAGGTGGAGCGGAAGGGTTGCTTCAGCACCGCGCTGAAAGAAACCAGCGGCTCCGAGCGCGACGTCTGACTGCAGCGCCCCTCGCAGCGAGCCAGCAGCACCATCTGCAAAGGAAAAGAGACACGGGTTAAGGAAACGTGCCCCCTCTCGGCTGCTAGGGCACAGGGAACACCAGCAGATGGCTACCTCCTTCCAGCCTGGCTGGTTTTTTGTCACAGCATCCCACCACCCCGGTGAGGGCACCCCAGCCCCACGCAGCACTTTGGGTCTGAGCTGTGTCTGAGAGAGCAGAGGAGATAACATGGGCAGGAGGAAAAGCAAGGACTCCTCCTGGAGTCCCTGGCACTGACACCAATGAGGACAACAGGACCTAGAGTGACCTCAGGGCTCCAAATGATCACAGCCAGCCTCGCTTTCCAGACGCTGTGGCTGCAACTGTGACTTGCTGACCCCAGATTTGGGTCAGCCAAGCTCTTAAATCATCAGCCAGACTGATACTTCAGTTTTCCAGCGTTTTGAGCGTGTATACTAGTGGAAAATGTCTCAAATTCTTAGATACATAAACACATAAAGTAGAAATATAAAGAAGATGCTCAGTTTATTGCTTTAAAGAAGTTTCTAGCCCCCTCCTTTTACAAAGGTCACCTTGAATATGTATTTGCAATTGTATATGTGCATATATATTTATATAATCACATCAGTTGTATCTGTATAAAATGCATTGCATGGCATAAGGCAGTGCAAATGTAAAAAAAAGATGAACTTGTTGCCAAACGTGAGGGTTCCTTAGTGAGATTTTCCAAAAGCAGTGCAGGCTCCATGTTTCTTCTCCTTCTGAGTTCACCGTTTGAGCTGTGACCATAACAAGGAGGCACTAAGGAAGGAAAGTCCATGTACAGTCACCTACTCCCCAACAACCCTTTATTGAGCAGAGGAGATGGATAGAGCACTAAGCACTATATAAATCTTGGAGAGGATCCTCTGAAGCTCAGGAAGTTATGTGTTAGAAACAGCTGTTCCCACCCTGATAATGGGTAAGTGTTGTACAAGTTTGAACAAACCCTTACACTTTCATGGGGACAGAAATATTTAGTCCATATCAGCTAATTCTGCTTAACCAACATAAACATCAAAATCAGCTTATTATGTCATCCAAAGTAGGTAGTGAAACAGTTGTCTTTCCTATAATTAAGGAAGAACATTACCTTTTAACCATGCTGCACATATCTCATGGGTTTTTTCCAGAATATCTGAAATGATAACTACAGATGTGACAGCAAATATTTTGCAGCGTTAAACCCTTTTGGGCCTCTTTCACTGCACATGTTCAACTGACTGCAAATCTCCAAGTCATGCAAGCAGGTATGTCAAGTGTTAGATTTTCTCTTTAGTCAGAATCATAAGGAAAGACAGGATAAAGACATTTCCTACCAAGCAGGAAATGCCAGCACTGTCTGTGTCCATGGGGAAAGGCTCTGATCATCCATTGTACAGTGCTTAAAAATTACTCTTCCAAGGGAACTTGCATGCTAAGTGGTTTGCTTAGAAATGTATTCATATATTAACAACTACAGTCCCAGTCAACACAGAGAGATCACGAGGATTATGTCTTCATGAGCTGATGATCTGTGGTTGATACCATCTTGTTTCTTGGTTAAATTAAGAGATGGGTTCTTGTTGCTCTGTGACAATTTTGCTATCCTTTATGATTTGTAGCATAAATTTATAATCTCCTTCCTGTGATATTCATAGACAAATTAACTGCAGCTGTTACTAGTAATATTGTGGGAAGGAAATTTCAGTGAGATGTTGAGTCACACCCAAGCTTTAGCTATGTCAAGCTCCTTAACACCAGTGTCTTTAGAGTATGGAGAACAGGGGAACAGACAATCCTTAAAGTGCTAGCACCCCATTAATGTCAGATAAAGATCCATTTATTTTCCCAGGCAGACAGCTGCTGAGGGTATTTCATTAGATACCAACTGCACAGGTATCTAATCCTGCCTGCCTTGCAAAGGAAAGGCAGCAAATTGGGACATTTAAACCAGTTGGTTTCTTTTCCAGCATCTTGACAGCTCTTGTTAGGTCCCCTGCTTTGACCAGTTCACCAGATCTCTGTCACAGGCTATTCCCAAAGATTTGGCTGAAGAGGAGGGTAAAGAGCAATCCAATGGCAGCTGAGAAATGCTTGAAGGTTGCAAAGGCAACAGAGCAGAACTCTGCTCAGGAGTGGCAAAGGGGGATGTGCAGCAGCCAGAAGTTGCTTTTTCAGAGGTTCAGAGGAACTACAGAGTCCCTTCCAACCAATCATTTCTATAATTCTGTGATTTCAGCCCAAATATGACAGTGTGGCCAAGGTCACTTCTAATGGCCAACGCTTCTGAAGCTGGAACAGCCAGCCTCTTCTGGTACTGCTGCCCTGAGGGCTTTTCATGGCACACATCTGCTCCTGTATCTGCAGGTATTTTCAGAAATGCCGGGGGGAAAAAAAACAAATCCCCAAGAAACAGAATTAAGGGCTACAGAAATTTGTAGCAGTGTCATTATAGGGTAGAATTATCTGATGTGTCCATATCTGTATCTCAATATAGTTGCTTTCCTAATGCAAACACAGCCAATATTATTCAATGTACCACTGCATTTATAATTGCTTAGCAAGCCTTGTCTTTAAAAACTTGTCTTAGTCTGCAGAGGCTTAATTTTGATCTCAAATTTTGCTGGCTGTTTAGTTTTTTGTAAGGTGATGGTCAGTATTCATATAATGTAACATTACAGAGTTGGGTTTATGCCCTGTTTTTGGATGACAGTGTAAGCTCTTACAAATGGCACAGCACCCAGGGTATCAAGTCAAGCTTTCAGGATTAAAAAAATCCAAAATTCCCATTCTTATAGCTTTTTAACCCTCTGGGCTAACCTGAAGTCCTCAGCAAAATTTAACCTTCTCCTCCTCATAAATCCAGAACAGCACCAGTGGATTCTGGCAGGTGTGCAAATGAGCTGGAAATAGCATGTACTTTAAAAGCTTTGCTTTGCCATTTAATCAATTGCACCAGCTGCTTATTGCGTAGTGTACTACAGTGCAATAGAGATTATCACCTAAATAATTAGTAATGCTGTAGTGGCATAGCACAGTAATACAGGGGGTGTATATATAGTAAAAACATGTGGGTATTTGTATTTTATAACCTGATACATGTGCCTCTTGGCTCCCCTCATCCCCTGCACATTTGAACTTTTGTGTGTCACCTTGTGATGCTGGATCCAGAAGAACAGAGTCCTACAACAAGGGGACCACATGGATCTATGAGCAGCCATGAAAGAATAGGTTTTCTTACTTAAAGTCAACAATCTCATAGGTACAAAAGAGGGCAAACTGAGGCAGTATTTGATTCTGATCCTTTGAGCTGTATTCTGGAAATCCAGAAGCTGTGAACTGGTTTGTTATTAATGGTGTTTGTAGTCCTCTTTTCTTCACTCTTCAGCAACAGCAGATGGGCTGAGGCACATGAGAACAGATTTTCACGCAGTATCCATGGCCTGGCTGCAAGCAGGCATTACTGAAAATCTCCTGAGCTACCTCATGAGTCTTCAAACATCTGCTAAATCTCTCTTCATCTGGTCCGTGTCTCTCTGGGCTGGATTCTTTAGTGCGAGGCTGTCAGTGGTATCACACTTCTGGCACATCTGGACAAAGCACTTGTGACAGCCAAAATTGTAATTTAGGAGGCTCTGGTTGCAGCAGAGAGGCAATCCAGCACATGGATGAAGACCAGTGGGTTTCTGTGACAGAGGTCAGGCAGAATCCAATACGGTCAGGAAAGACAATACCTCACAAACTGATACAAACATTTCCTTGAAGTCAAAGGAAAACACTGTTTTTCAGGAGCAAATGGCCTTCTTCCATCCCTCTTTTGTGTCTCTTTTATACTGTAATGGACCATGTTTCTGAAGGCTTTGGAAAACTGATTTCATCACCTGCCTGAGGCCACAAGCAAAAGGGATTTTAATGATTAAATTATATTGGCTGGATGTTTAACAAAACTGCTTCCCATGTGGATACTATTGGCAGCCTCCACAGAGAAGCACAGAGGACATAATCCTTTTTTAATCAGGATGGACAGCAAATATAATATATCTTGCAATTTCTGAGGTAATTTTTGTCTTCTGTAATTCTGTGCTGCACTGAGAGGGAAAACATAAGGAGTAAAAAAGGATGTCTCAGTGAAAATAGTATATCACCCCTAAAAAGGGCAAAGTCTCTGCTTGACATTGTCAGCCCAAGCTTGACAATGGAAACTTGGTGAAAACAAAAAGTACCACAATTCCCACAGCTACTCCCACAGAACCTTCCATTTTTTTACTTGTTTATATTTTATCACTATCTCTCTATATATATGTATGTGAACAGACATTACATCTAGTTTTCATTAACAACTCTAATATTCATCTGTGTTTATATGCTAGATCCAGAACAGAAGTCATATGTCTACCAGAATGATTCAGATCCCTGAGACCTTAAAAAAAAGAGTTTAATTTAATAGAGTCTTCTAGGAAATGTCAAAATTATTTCACTTTTTATGGAAACTGTTTTCATTTTCTGCTTCATGAGAAAGTCCACACAACTTGCAGTATTGTTTAAAAAATGTTCTTGAAACCATTACGGAATTTGGGAAGCCAAAAGATGTGATAATATTTTCAAACGTAATTTCCATTAAAGGCTTGATTTAAAAAAATCACCAACTTTTTCAGCCAGAATTACAAATGTTTATGTCAACAGCTCTTTTTCTCAAAGTTCAGTTTTGAAATAATATGGTTTTCATTACAGTGCGT
The DNA here is from genome assembly GCF_003945725.1 of Corapipo altera. Classification (NCBI taxonomy): domain Eukaryota; kingdom Metazoa; phylum Chordata; class Aves; order Passeriformes; family Pipridae; genus Corapipo; species Corapipo altera. Next base: position 6,185,189 of record NW_020884872.1, on the reverse strand, counting down.
TCTGTATTCTCATTTCCATCTAACCCTCTATCTGTCATCTGTGGCAGTCAGAGTTTTAAGAAAAACCCAGAGGGTGGTGGTGGCAATGCTGGAGCAGAGAAGGTGGGCACTCAGTGACCCAGTGGCACATCCCAACCACCAGGCAGCACATTGACAGAGTCCTGAGCAGATCAAAGCTCCTGAACTCACAGACTAGGGAGCAGACCCCACTTAACACAACTATCCTAAAAGCCTCCACCAGGACAACCAGATGAGGAGCAAAAGCCTTTGGACTCTGGCAGAGCAGGGAGTGGAGGGCGAAGGCAGCTGGGCAGAGCATTGCCCTCCTGGACAAAACCACCAGGATAGCTGAGGGTCCTCAGGTCTAGCCGGTGATCTGAAGTGCTCAGAGAAGGGAGGACTTGGAGCACCCATATACCATTAAGTAAAACCCACCCACATACCTACACTTATGAGCTTTGCCTCTTGTTGGAGCCAACTGCAATAAAATCAATATTGCACAAAGAGTTGCACCTCTGCAGTCCTGTGTGTTAAAGCCGGATGTTTCCCAGACCATAAGAAGATCTAGTCTAAGCTAAAAGCAAATCAAAAGACCTCTCCTGAACCACAAGTAGTGCATGATTTTACTGTTTGGATTTGGAAGCAGCAGGGCAAAAATCTGTGGGTTCCTAATGCTGTGAATCAGGCAAAGTGAGGCAGACAGCACTGCTGAGAGATCACTGCAAGGCAGCCCAGAGCAGGGCTTTTCCCTCTGCCCAATTTTGAGGCCTCTCTGGTAAGCAGGCACAGGAAAAGCCTGGCTGAAGGGGCATGGCCAGGGCAGCAGCTGTCCTGGTGCACGGGGGGGGGGGCACAGAGCACCGAGCAGGTTGTATTTTCTGTTGACACTTCTCTCTGTGCTTCATTTTAAGTTTTATGATCTGCTGCTACCTATGGTGTTGCCTCACCCCAGCACCGACCACGGGAAGCAATGTGCCTTGCTCTGCACACAAAGCATCCGGGGGTGTCCGCAGCCAGTGCTGCATCCATCTCAATGGCTTGCATCCTTTCTCCTTGTTAATGCTCCCAGGATCCCTGTTGCTGGAGTTTTCCATCAGGCAGCATGGCAGGCACCCCTCTTGTCCTAAACCCTGTCACATATCTGCCTCTCATCACCCTCTTGCCCAACACAGGGCTGGCAGAAGCATTGGCTCTGGCAGTTATTCCCTGAATGTACAGACTGTATTAACCCAGATGGAACAAATTAGGACAGGACTAAAGGGACCAGTGAGGATTTTCCCATTGTTTCCCCCCATTCTTCTTCTCCGTGCAACGAAATAAATGGCTGTAGGCTACATGCGCAGGCTCCTAAACCGTTTTGACACAAAACTTTCAGGCTTGAAATCCCAAATGAAAGGCAATTTTGTATTTCTGTCTGCTCCTAAGCCCTACAGTAAACACCCAAGTGTCATTCTGCACAAAAATAAAGACCTTGAAGTTAAGTGTGTGGCAGGGAGGAAATAAGCAATGTTCTTCACAGTCTTTGTTGGCTACCATTTTACAGCTTGGTTCTTTATCTCGGTGCTTCACCTCTGAAGTTACAAATTTACATGCTCCAGATTAAAGACTCGTTTGAAGGAGGGGGTGATTGGGATGGTGTAAACTTCCAAACTAGCCTGTCTCCTTGGCACCCTCAGCTGAGACCCCAAATGAATCCTTAGCATTCATCCTTAGACCCCTTTGAATCTTAGCATTTACTGCATGTGTGGCGTGTTTCTCCTTTTGAAAAGGTGAAAAGAGAGTCCCAGTTCTCATATGCACACAAGATGTCTCCGCATCCCTAAGTCTCTGAAACCTAGATTTTGGTGGATAGGAATTTATGCAGAGAAAATGACCCAGAATGGTCCATTTTAACAACCCCTCTGATGCAGCTGCTGCAAGGAGGTGAGGGAAGGCCTTACCTTGGAGCTACACTTGTAGAGGGGGTGGGTGATGGAGTCGACGTAGTGGTGCCTCATACAGCGGCTGGGGTCAGAGTCGATCATGAAGGAACTGTCTGTTTTACTGTCCGTGTCTCCCATCATCGCCAGGAGCGAGAGCATGGAAATCGAAGCCGCGAGTACATGATTTCCCATGGTCGAGGAACTTCTCGCTGGTAACAGCAGAGGGAGGTAGAGCATTAAAAAACCTCCAAATCCTGGAAGCCAGTTCCTTTCCAGGATGGTGAAAAGTCTGGTTTAAGTGTCTTAGCTGTCATTCTTCTTCTCGCGTTGGAGTTTGCCGAGATTGTAATCCATCAAAGGATCTCTCTGCGCAGCTGGGATAAAAGCAACATAAATCACAACCCTGACCAAAAAGACCGCTGGAGGAAAATAGACATAAATAATATTAAGGCACACAGGACCTTTGCTACCCAAAATATACGCTCTGAGTGATCATTGTTCCCACAGTAGGTAGAGAATATGGCATTAGGAAGGAGATGTCAAGGCCTTGTTAGTTTTAGCATTGCTCTATCCTTTCACTGGGGAGAACCTTTTGACTTTTGACATCACAAGTAATGCAATGCCAATCTTTTTCACTTGGTGATATGTTCCCCTCAAAACTGGTGAATGGTAACACATCGGAGATTTCTGCAGACTGAAAGGACTGTGTAACCACTAAAAGTGTCAAAGAGGGGCAAAACTAGGCTGCCTCCTGTATTACAGATGGGAATTTGTGGCCTAGGTAGCACATGGAAAGGCTGGAGGCAGGTTGAGCTGTGGCTCTAGAGGTTGCCTGTCAGTATCCTGCAGCTTCTGTTCTGCAGGGACAAGGGACACACCCAGGATGAAGGGGTGCTGAAGGTCCAAGCCCAGGTATAACCAAAGTGGTCCCTCAGGAAACTTGCTGAGCGTGGACCTGCACTGCATGAAAAACTAGGTTGCTGGCTGTCCTGCCCTCCCGAGTTCCAAACTCACATGCACATGGGTGGATGTGCTTTACCTGCTTACTTGTCAGGCAGCACTTGTTCAGTGTCAGTCTCTTCCACATTAATTAAAATGCAGCATCTGAAAAATACATGTATTATTCCATAATATCCAAGTATATCCCAGCTATCAATTGGGAAAAAATATATTTAGGTGAAGTCCTGTGGCTATCTACCTAGGTATCTGGGTTTTTTGTGCATGTTGGAGACCAGGAAATTCCCCAGGAAATAAGTGCAGGACAGTCCCTGAAACGCTGCCCAGAGCTTTGTGCCAGCAGGGGAAGGAGGGTATCTCCCTCAGCTGCTTCTTCACAACCCCTTGATCCTTTTCCCAAAGCCCTTAGTCTCGACTGGGTGATTTAATTTCACTTTTACTACAAAGAGCTATAGTTTGAAAGAGTTGTGAATTACGCATCTAAATACAGCCCGATGAAGGACAGTCAAAACATAATCACAAGCACAGTTTAAAAGTGCAAGGACTTTCTGAAGAAACTTAAGATAAAACAGTTCCCTGCTCCTGAAGAAATGCTCCCGCAGAGCCCCTTGAGTATTTAAAGATCTGATGTGTGCCTTTATTGCCTTATACAAGCCTCTTTCAAAACTGTTTGTTGGCAATCCTCTAAACCGACTGATACTCATCTCCCAGACGTCCCGAATCTACGGGGCCTCCCCACCAGAGTGCTTGATGATTTGTGTTGCTTTATAGCTTGCTCAAACACTTCTGTGAGAGGAGTGCATAGCAGTGACAAACGCTTCCAGAGTTCACCCAAGTTGGGATGGCGCTGCCGTGACATACAAAGCCTCATGCTGGGAGTAAATGTTACCAGGGATGCTCTGTGTATTGGAGAGACAAAGATGCTCTGTGTATTGGACACTTTTGTTGTTGTTGTTTCAAACTGTTATCCATGTGCTTAAGTGGGAAAGGAAAAATTATGGGACTATAGATTTAAATGATAGAATATTTTTTCCCCCGAGTCTGACATGTGACCCAGTGCATTTTCCTCAGCAAATGTGACATTAAAAAAAAAAAGCTATGTCTTTCTGCTATAAAGAACTTAAACAAACAACACAAAACACTTAGGATCTCAGATACATTTATGCACAGTCCCATCCATGTCAGTAAATATCCCTCCAAACATTTTTACAGGGTAAGACAGAAATCTCTCGGTCATGGGAGCTGGGACAGAATCCCTCCCAGAAGTGAGCTGTTCTACTCTAGTTCATGCAGATGATGCCCAAGGATTATCTAACAGGAGGAATGATGCAATTTTTTTTTTTCCTCTGTGTTTAACCTTTTACCTACATTCCTATTCTTTTTTATAGAGAGGCTGACCAAAACATGTTGCTTGGCAAGGTCTCTCTCCAACATAGTTAATCAGTATTACACACCCAGTAATTCCCTCTCTGTCCAAATAAATTTACTTGATATTAGATGCTCTCATCTCATGTGTTATTACATCCAGGGATCCTCATTTCCCATTCTCTCTGTCCCACTGTTAATTTTGTGCTTCTATATCTTTCCATGTTTTTGATCAGTATGATTTAATACAGTGAGAGAAATCTGAAGTCCTGGCTCAGTTTTCGAAGGCTTATCACTAGTTTTCTTGAGGAAATAATTGGATGACACAGAGTTTGCCTCATGAAAACACTGTGAGAAAGCTGGAAAGACAAGGGAAAAGTGTGAGAAAAGGAAGATGGCTGTACCTTCTTCAGGATAAGCACAGAACAAAAAGTATTAACACTTTCACAATCTTTTAAAATTACCCTGATACTTCTCTAGCAAAGAAATGTAGCAGGCATTGCCAACAATAGTTTGAAAGAGGAAAAAAACCTACTGTTATCACATATTTATAAAAAGAAAAGGAGAGAAAACAGATGTAAATGTGATCTACCTTCTGTGAAAAAGCTGTGTGCAGTTGTGGATAGACACACTGGCAAAACGAGTGTGTAGGTGTATCTCCTAACATACCTATGGGAAGCATGCACATACATTTCTCAAGTACATATGCCATGAACAATATATATGGAAGAAAAATTCTTAGAGAGATATTTAACAACACAGAAGTTAGAGTGTAGATTTTTGATTCTGTAAAAAAAATATAAACATTTTCACACAGGTACATCACCATGATGAGATATGTTGGCGAGACATTTTCTATATCCAGCTGATATTGTGCAGTGGCATTTCACCTGAACTTAGCTTCTTTTTTTTAAAGTTAAAGACTGTATTCCTTTTGAAATGCTGAAATTACAAAATCCTAGACAGCACATGATATCAGGATTGACATATGAGGTTTCCAGCCTACTGTTGTGTCCAAAACCAGAAGGAAGTACACCTGTAATCATTAATCATCATAATTGATGACATTTTGTTTCATTTGGAAAATATACTTTTTCATTAAAATCCACAATTTCACAAAGAAAAAATTTTTTCTTCTATTTCAGCTGTGTTTTCCTCAGTTTCTTTTCATGTAAAAACTGTGGTAGACAGCCCATCTGCCAAGCTAACGAAAAGGAAGGTGAAATGCTTTCTCTTTACAACATTCTGTAAAGAAAAAGATTAAAAGGTCACTTCATATTCTCAGGCTAAAAATTGGCTCCAAAAATATTTGTTTGGCCTAACAGTGGATGAAAATCACTACTTCACATTTTTTTCAGAATTCACTGATATGGGCAGTACATTTTGTTAGTAATAGGCTTATAGTTCCCTTTCTATATAACTAGTTTGCAGGAATTCATAGAGACATAACATACTAAAAGCTGTTACAGCTGTTACCCAAAACTGCTACAGCTGTTACCTAAAAACTTCAGAGAAAAATAGAAAGCATCCCAAAGAAAGACCTTATTAACATACAATTCAAACCTGTATTGCACATGGACATAGGGGTAGAGTTAGGGTTATTTTTCCAACTCTCTGTTCTTATCAACTGCTTTCTGAATGCTGAAACAAAGATTTCTTACCATAGTCTTAATATCATTTAGAGAGTGGTGAAGGTTAAAGTTTTGTTTTGCTTTAAGGATAGAAGAAAATTCCATCATCTGGAATTATTTAGCCAGTCACTTTGTGAGAACGTAAACAGAAATTCCCTTTTTGCTATGTATCTTGGAAAAAATAAAGGGCTGAGTGATTCTCCAAAGGTCTATTGAATCTGTACCATTTTTACCCTGGAAGGTAGGAAGAGAGCAATGGAAAAGCTCTTTTACAGTGTACTTCTGCTTGGCTGTTCCCTGCTCCTGAGTCCCCTGATTTAGGCATGGATGTACATTCAGCTTGGCCTTCATTTGCTGTGCATTTTCTGTGTTCGAGACTTCTGCCTGACCATGGGGGTACAGTTCAAGTCACTCAATGCTTTTTATGCTTTGGAGGCTGCCAAAATCCCGTTGAAGCAGCGGTGTGTATATATAACTTAAGCCTGGCCTTGCATGCTGTGCATATTTAGTAAACACAATTATTTGGATCCTACCATGTGGTTCTCTCATTCTGAATTTGTTATGTAAACAGAAGAGTTACAAGACTACTCAGTTTCTCCAGACTCCAGCCCTGAAAAAGTACCACTAACCATATATGTGTGTATGTGTGTGTGTGCGTGTGCAATTCACTGCTGCTGTTCTGACAAAAATAAGCCACAAAGTCCTTCATGAGACCAGAAGAGATTTCTCAAGAGCTTTATCTAATCTGGAAAAGTTTAGACCAGAAAGATGAGGATTTGGGGGCTTCATGGTTGAGGGTCTGGACTGGAGTGGAAAAAATTGTGTTGGGCAAACTACAGTCAGGCTACACCAGGTTTGTTCTTCAGGGTTAAATTCTCCACTGCCATGACAAGGGTGGCTTGGTCTATTCCCAGACATCATTCAGCATCCACAGCACTCGGCTTCCAGCCCACACAACCACCGGCACAATGCCTGGGAACTGCCTGGGAAGCACTGTGTGCTGTGAAACTAAATGGTACAAGTGACAATCCGAGCCATTTAAGAGAACAGTTTATGCAGCACGAGAGACAACCCAAATGAGATGCTGTGTCTGATCCCGCTTTCTGCTGAACCAACTCAGAGTCTTTGTCAGCTCCAGTGTATCTTTTAGCTCAGTAAAAAAAAATGCAATAATCTTTTTATCTAGTTATTTTACTGTGGCCATTTCTGTTACAGCAGGGAAGGAGCTGGCCTCCAATATAGGCTATCAAAATCCTCTCTCCACTCTGGAGGCTGCCTGCCAAAACACCTGACAAAGTCACTGAGTGGCCATGTGGCAGCTGAGCAGCAGAAGGTGAACACAGGGAACTCCAGTTTTTTGGGAAATGCCTCCACATGCAGCATTTGAACAGGTTTCTTCCAATGCTGAGGCAGGGCAAATACCAAACAAAATATTTTGAGTGAGATCCTTACAGGCCTAAATAAGTGAATGTTCACCCAAGGCCTTGTGAAGCCAAAGAGGGTTTGCTCGACTGACATCCAGCTGTGCCAAAGCTTGTCCCCTTTGACACCAAGGGGAATGTCTTCACCCATTGTACAGGAGCTCCATCCACCCCTTTCACAGCAGGTTGCAGGGCAGTGTGTGCCTTCAAGGGGAGAACACCAACAACGTGCACTCCTGGACAGAGCTGGCAGCAGCTGATGGGCAAGAGGAGAGGGGAAGGGAAAAGGGAGCAGGAAGGAAAACAGGCTCAAAAAAAGAGACTTAAATGTCTTCTTCTGGATGTCCACAGGGGGAAAGCCCATCTTCTGGTTCTACTGAGGTTGTGCTGTCCTACCATCTGGCTGCTGACAATATATGGTGCTAATAATGCCAAGGTCATGGATTTGATCCCCATAGAGGCCATTCACTTAAGAGTTGGACTCAATGATCCTTGTGAGTGCCTTCCAACTCAGAATACTCTGTGACTTTGAGACATTGTCCTGCAAAGCCCAAGAAGATAAAAGAGACAGTCAGAATGTCAAACACGCTGATCTGGTAGATGAGAGAAACTCCTGCAAATCATTTTCTGCTGTGAGGTTTCCTTAAGTATTTTATTATTTCAGGAGATGAGTACCTGTGACTTAAGCAGATTGAAAAAAAGAAAAATAGGAAGACCATGGCATTTGAAGCATAAGAAACAACATAGTTATTACAACAATATAATGGAAGCACCCTGTGAGCATCAGAATGCATGGGATAGGCACTCATGGGACTGGTTCCTTGGGCTTCGATGGGGCAGCTCGTGTAAGGCCCCCATAAGTGTTCACGTCATGGGGACCCGGTGCATGAGATGGAACAAATTCATCTGAACAGCACTTGAGCTGGGCCGAGCTTCCCTCTCCTTTTGAAGTTTCCAAGAGCATTTCCAGCCCTTCAGGTAGGTGGGAGAGGGGGAGCTAACCGTACCTTCCTGCTAGGCGGTTGAAATAACAAACCCTAGTGGGTACTGCAAGCTGGCACCTGGCCAGTAGACAGGCACAGGCCAACACAGAGAAAAGGATTTAATGCACTCACAAAGAATAACTACTGGGGGACAAAAGAGTGCTTGTATTTTTATTCTTTCCTTTTCCTGCTTCCAGGAAACTTTAAATAGATTGATTAGGGGCATGCATGGGATATCTCTCTAATGAGCCAGTAGAGCCATTTAGTGGTGAGGTGATGCCAGCCTTGGATTCTTTCTTTCTTCTTATGTCTTGCTGAATATCAGAGTAGTCATGGTCGTGAATCTGGGACAGGAGAGGAATACAGTTTTCCACTTGGTCATCCAGAGAGTTCTGGATGGCATCACTCCTTAGTGAAGCACCAGGCACAGTGCCAAGGTGTCTAAGTAAGGGTGCCCATCCCTCCCAGGAGGCAAACCAGCAAGAGTGGCTGCTGGCTGCAGTGCAAATGTTCCCAGCCAAGCATTAGCTATAGGATTTGCTTCAGTAATTACCTCTACTTTAGTCTTATGACTCAACATGAGGCAAAATGACTCTTGGCCAAATTACAACTTGCTGAGAGAGGTCTAGGGCATTCAGGCATGTGTCCTCTACCTGTTGGAGTGTGTTGAAAGCAGGTGGGTGGGTTTCGTTCCCTGGTTTTTGCATATCTCACAGAGAACTCAAAGGCTGTAATTATCAGTAGATGCAGAAGTAGGAATGAGTTTCTTATTCTTTAATATTAAGCAAAGACATCCCTGCCACTGGGACCAGCAGAGTGCTATGCACTGTGGAGACAGCACATGATGGAAGGGGATGTTCCCTCTTTTCTGATGTTTGGGGCAAAATCCTTTCTTGTTTTATACACAGGCAAAATTCAGACCACCATCCATATACTCATGGTAACAATTTTATGTCTTCTAACAAGGGGAGCAGTGTTCCCCTAGGTCCCACTCCCTTTGAGCCGTGCTGCTATGACAGTAATGTGATTGTCACTGCCGTGGTATGCTTAACCTTTGCCAAACCAGAGCTGAGGCATTAACTCAGATCCTCAACTCACGTCTTAAAGGGCAACATAACCTGTGCTGCCTCCGCACTGCTGGGTTCACACAGTCTGCAGCTCAGTAATAATGAGCACGTAAATGTGACAAGTGTGAGCCGTAACAATGACTGATGCAAAAAGAAAACTAACAAAGGGAAGCTGAAAAATAGCGATGAGGAGGAATTCCTAGGACCAGTGTCTCCATGGCACCAGCAGCCCCCTGCCCTGACACCAGAAGAGAGGCTACGTTTGCCTGGGGTAGAAAAGATCTCCATGCCACACAACGGAATTCCAACGAACAGGATAAGGACTGATGGTGTCTGGAAGTGGTAGTGCCACTGCTACCCGGATAATAGTCTGAATTAGATGATGTGAAAAAAGAAGGAATATATAGACAGCCAGCTGCTCAAAGGCTTACTACAACCTTGCTTTTATTGTTCTGCTAAGTTAGAGGTGGGGCATCAGAGGGATTCCTTACATACCACTACTGAGAAATTTTAATATGTTCCACACTGACACAGATAAAAAGGAAATAACAGCTGATCATAGTCAGAGGAGCCTGCAGCATCTCTTCATATACATGTACAGAATACAGGCAAAATGCTCTTGGCTCGGACACCCACACTAACCTGACCCAGCTAAACCTTTCTCCTGACACTGAGCTGAGTTTCAGCAAAAGCACTGTCAAGTGGAAAGTCAGGCAGCAGAAAAAAGAGGTGATCTGGGCATGGGTATTCACCCCATCCCGAGATGCCAGGACATGGAGAAGGACAGGGGAGCTGAGAGGCAGAACACTTAACACTGATGAAAAGAAACACATGTTTACACAACCGACAATGATCCGGTGGAACAAGATATCACAGAGGGCAAAAGTTGAGCTGGGCTCAGCAAAAGGAGCTGTTATGCATGGGAGGGTTACAGTCACAGGGGTTTTACTTTTAAAGAGTTTTTGGAAGGGCTATAAACTCTTAGGACACTGAAGGTTCAGTTGATGGGGTTAGGGAAAAATCCTTTGCCACAGCGAGTTACCCTGTAGCTGCCTGCCACGGGGTCTCTATGTCTTCCTTTGATGTGGCCACTTCCAGCCACGCTCAAGAGGTGGATTGCTCAAATAACATGGGTCTGTGGCACAGCCTCATGTAGCAAAACTTTTTTAAAACTCAAGACTCTCCTCATAATCAGGAGGACATTAGAGAGAGAGGAATTTGTAATACTGATAATACAACTATCGAATATTTTTAATTGTATTTACAATAGCGATATTTGGGTATGGGGAGAGAATTTTTTTTTCTACTTTCAGTTAAACAAGTAATCCACCAGATCTGTTGCAAAAACAAATGTCTCAGTGGCTTCATGCAAGCTTTGCACCATAGATGGTCAACTCCCTTCAAGGTCCAAGAACAACCTTGAGCACTTCCTAGAGCATCTGAGAGCAGACAAGCCAGGAAGGGAACAAAGTCAGCCTCAGGGGAAGTGGGGAATGAAGCCAGCTCCAGGAGGACTGCCTGTCAAATGAGTCAAGGCAGACATCAATGTGAGCTCCCACCTGGGCAAAAGAGACTGCAAGCCTGGCAACACAAGCAGGCAAGAACATACAGATGCTATCACGAGCCTCAACGGCACGTGAGGGATTGTTCCAGTGGGACAGGTAGCTTTTGTGGAAATCAGCCATGCATAAGCAGCTACCTGGAGCACTGCTACTGCAAACTGTACACAAGACTACCCATAGCAAGTATCCTGCTCTGCAAGGGGCAGTCAGCAGCATACAGGCATCTGATCAAAACCAGGTGCTGCACAAGCCCAGGAAACCTACGTGGGACACCTTCAGGTAGAGAAATGAGCTTGTAACTAACCAGCAGCAGCTCCTGATTATACCCTTCCCCTAAATCAAATTGCATTTTACTTTGTAAACTTGAAACATCTACTCCTCACAGATTTGCTTTTAACTGGAAAATCTTTAAAGCATTGTTTTATGGTACCAGTTTCCGAAGTAGGATTTCATTATTCCAGCAAGAGCATGTCCATGTATGTATAAGTCACATTGGGAAACCCCTATTCAAGCTGGTAAGTAATTACTCATCCAATAGTTCTATTTAGGTCCAGGGAATTATTCATGTGTATAACTACTCACAGATATGAGTAAGATCACACAGCCTACACAAATGAGCACTGAGCATCATTAGTAACTTAAAAGAATGGGGGGGAAAAAAAGAGGTCCTGAAATGTAGATATTCTTATATTCTTTTGAGGAAGGACAAATAACATCACTGTGATTATTATATCCACATTTATTGACCAAACCAGACAGCTGAGTTACTTCTATTAGAAAGTAACTTTACAATAAGGAACTGATTTGAAGTTAATTTGTCCCCATTGCTGGTTTCAAATAATCATTTGCTTTCAAGTGAATTGTCCCCACTACTGGTTTTAAATAGTTATTTGCCTGTCCTTTTTCAATATGCTGAGTTCCTACCTCTCACCCACTGGGACAGTTACAAAGCTTTAGAAACTGTAAGTAACATTTATCATATAGAAAACATTTTTTTTTCCATCTTTCAAGAGCTGCAGAAACCTTAAAAGGTTACTTGCCATGCCATCTGTCTCAAGCAGAAACAAATAAGATGTGTTATGGGGGGGTTATGAGACCCTTTTAGACGGGGTAGGATAAGAAATGTGCCTGACAGTCCCCCGAGAGTCAGTCCACACATACACCATCTTGTAAATTCAGATTTGTCACAGGAAAATTGCCCCCCCAGCACACACTGCAGTAGTTATCTAACCCGGGACTGAGATTGGTCTGCACACGGTTTATCTTTGTTACTCTGTTATTTGCCACTGGACCCATTCATTTGAACCTTTATAGGATGAATTCACTCACCTGAATCCCAGCAGGGAGACGGGGCTCTCTTCCTCAGCCAGGATCCCCCGGGGCAGTGTCCGTTCCCGAGCCTCGCCAGTGCCACTACACTGACACTTTGTCACTGGGCTCATAACAGTGAAACTCTTCTTTTGTCCCAAAGAAACAGAGAACAGTTATAGTCGTGCCTCTGGCGGTGACACACAGGGAAGTGATCTGCCGGGAACGGAGGAGAGCCTCCCTCTCTCCTTCAGCTGACGGTCTGGGGTCCTGCAGCATCCTCCCTGTCAGCTCCCGGCTGCACAGCCACGCCGCATTACGTGTCACGCTGACGGGGTCGGCTACCTACTAAATATACCCCTCGGCATTACAGCAAAGGCAAACACCGTGGCTTCCCTCACAGGTTTCAGCCAATCAAGAGTGTATGTTAAATCTGTCCTAATGCACAACCAGCCCAGCCCATAGGGAAAGCCTCGCAGAAGTTTGGGTAAATAATAATGTGCAAATTAAGAGTGCTCCCGCAAAGCGTGACACACAAAGCTAGAAATAAATGTTGCCTGTTGTTTCAAATTATTCCAAGCACTCCAGCAGATGACTGGCAAGAGCACAGCATGCGTAAGGAGTGATAAAAGTAAACAGTCCAGCTTTAAACTATCTGGCTTGCCTGTGCTCATAGAGCCCTGTTGCAGTGTGACAAAGAGGGTGCTGGCGATACCAGTGCTGTCTCCATGAATTCAGGGCAGAGTCCAGCCTGTCCATTCACTCCAAAGATATACAGCCAGGAGCAGCACAGAGCTGCAGACAGGAGCCCAGCATGCTCACAAGAATTGATGTTTAACCAAGTTGCTCAGAAGCACCTATTTGACTGCTTACAGACATCCTTAGGACAGGAGATAAAGGTAGAAGAAAAAGAAGACACAGGTACTAGAGCTGTGTCGATTCCATTTAGACACACTAGAGTTTAAAAAATGGTACAAGGACAACATGTATGTCACAGAAAGACAGTAAGCACCCAGTTTAAGTCCATGTAATACCCAAAATCTGTAGGAATCTCTAATTTGTGTACTTACCTTTGGTAAATGCACCACTCCTTCCTCCCCTTGAACTCTTCAGAGAGCTAAAAAGAGGTCCTGTTACTTCCAAATGCTTTTGTTCTTCTGTCCCTCTGTCACATGGCTTGCCTTTTATATTTGCAACACACAAAAGTTAGGGCTGTTGTTTAAGAGAGAGAGGGGGAGAGAGAGGGAGAGAGAGGGAATGTCAAATGGAAAAGTGCCATTGCAGTCATATATCAATCAGGGCAGCAGCAGCAGCAGCTCACTGGCAAATGGGAATTCCACAGAAATGTGAAGCTCTTGTTATCTGAGAAATCACAAAACACCACCAGCCAAGCTCCCCTCTGCAGGGACTTATTACTGGCAAGTCAGGAAATAGAAGGAAATGTAGGCGCTTTTTTAATTGTTGTTATTGTTTTGGATCTGGAGATACTTACACTGTGGTATATGCAAGCCAGTGGAATATAAATCCTGAATCAAATTCCTTCCTGAACAAATGCACTGTGGGCAGGATAAGGCAAACCACTGAGAAGCAAGATAACAGAGCTAATTGAAGAATCTGACAGTAATGATTTAAAGAATTTGATAACTGCTTGCACTGGGAAAATATCCATAGAAAATCTACCTTTTTCCTGGCTTACTCATTAATCTCGTTTTTTTTTCCTGACTAGTTTTTCTTAGATTTTTTTTTAACTGTGATTGATCTCAGATATTCTGAATTCAAGCTGTGCTGTTTCACTACAATTGGTCACCTAAATCATCTGACATTCCCTGGCTCTCCAGTTGGGTAAGCAGACAAACATTTTCTATATAAAATTCCGCTTCTTCAGACAACCTGCTCTGAAATTCTGAAGTTTCTCGCAAACAAACTCAGAAGTTTGCTCACAGAAGAAAACATTGTCTTTCTGCTTTACACACCTTTCTCTGAAGAATTTCAATTTAGAAAAAAAAAATCTTTCAAACCTTTTACAAAAATATTTTGGTTTAGGAAAAAAAAAAAGTATAATTTCCTGAGGGACTGAAGGCAGAAACCATCCACTGGACAACTCCATTTACCACAAACACATCACAGTTCTGGATGCATCAAACTCTCTTCTCTACTTCCACGGGGGAGGGCATTTCACTTCCCTGTGGAGTTGCCCCTAGTCATCCTGCAGCGTTACAGGAAGCACAGACCTAAGCTGGTTAATTAAAAAATAGGCAACATAGCTGGCCATTCACAGGCTGAATCTGTTCAGAGGCACTGGCCAGCAGATGGACGGGGTCCTGTGCCGATTGTGTTTGAACTCTAAAGGAAATTCAGTTTTTGATGGATGATGTTATCAGCTAAATGTCTTATGTGGTATAAGATCAAAGAACAGATGGAAATTTTGCCTTAAAAATAGAATAATCCAAAAGTGGAATGGTCTGTAGTTGAGTAAGCATCATGGAAACAATAAAGGAGACTTTCTTTGGCTTGCTTTGTTGCAGAGCCAGGTTTGACTGGTGGGATAAACAAATGACCCACTTAGGACTGAGATCCTTGGGGTGTGAGTTTTGCTGCACATTTTTTCCCTCATATTCAGTGTTTGCACTGTTTTGCCTCTTAAGTCAATCTTGGGTTTCTCTCGCCAAACATGTGTGTCCCAGATCTCTGCTTCCTCTCAGGTGCCACCACAGTCACTCAGGGTGGGTGATGGCAAAGCTCACCAGCATCTTTTCCTTGCTGTAACTGCAGGATGAAACATTACTGACAATCTGGCACTAAACTTCCCTTAAACAGACAATTTAGCCAACATCTTCCTTTAAAATGAAGGCTGTTGGCCCTTTGGTCATTGTACGGTTGTGTTGTCTCTCTTTTTCCATAGGCAGGAAAGTGATTTACACATTCCAGTTATTTACACTAAGGACCTGCCATGTGCAAGGCCTTGCTAAGTAGCTCCTGCATGAAATCCTCCAGGAGATAGTAGATATCCTACTCATGGACCTTACCGAAAATGTTGCTTCAGACTTTTTTACTGGTACAGCTTAGGTTTCTTATATTTGTGTCATCTACAGGTAAAAATATCTGTATTAATTTTTGTTGGGTACCAAGCATACTTTACACACTCAACAATTACCAATAATACCTCTAACAGTGGAATTTCTGAGTGCTCAGAATTTTACTACCACAATATAAATTCCTAATACAGGAAAATAAGCAAAATATTTCAAAAAATTTGAAGTGACTTTAAATTTTTTTATCTTCAGCTTCCAGACCCTGTTTGGCAGCCGGTGGAAGTTAATCAGCAATTAATTGACTGCACAGGCTGGTGACTTATAAACTGACACTCTCATTTGTGGCCTTCTGAATGAACTTGCACAAGATCACAGGCACAAAAGCAGAAACATCGAATGTAGCCTCCCCCACCTCAAGAACATTATGGCCCATAACTTTTTCATAGCTGTTCATAAATCTTCAGCCTCTCTCAACTTCTGTGACTTAATCCCACCCATAAAACGAGTCATTTTGAAGAAACAAATAAAAGTGGAAAGCACAGGAGCTCAGAGCTCAGTTTTCAAAGACGATTAGACATCTGAGATGACCCCAGATATTAGATAATATTTCCAGAAGATTTAAGGTATCTACTCCTATCAGTTCTGATCTGAGTTCCCTTCAGAGGGAGTTTATCTCACTTCAAAGTAGTTACCTGAAAACAAAGTGTAGGTTCTTCCAGCAGCAAATGTAGAATTCCTGTCCCAAATTACTTTCGGTACAAGCCCATTTCAGATTGGCATCAATTGCAAATTTTGTCTCTGTCAACAACCACAAATATTCTGCTGACTCAGTTGAGCTAAATATCAGTTTTTTTAAATAGAGAAAACCACGTGAGACAAATCCCTCCCTCAAGGACTCATGCTGTAATTTTGAAGAGATGGAGATCCAACTGTACATGGAGTTCTACCAATCTCCCTGGTTCAATCCCCATAAGTTCCACCACCATATGACCTACAAGACTCATGTTTGTCCTCAGAAAAGTATTGTACTGCCACTACCTGCAATTCAGTGGGATCCAATTGTTTACCCTGTTGGCATTACCAAATTCAGTGTTGCTTCCTCAAAGGAGCAGGATTTCATGTCTCCATCATGTATGTGTTGTGAAATGCATTCAGACTTGTGCAGCAAAATCAATATGTCATTTTCATCTGAAGGGTTTTACAGTGCTGCCACTTTGCAGTCTTCCCCAGGCAATTTTTACATTCTGAGACAGTGGATAACAGACCTCCATGTCCAGAACTCAAATGTGCTGTCAGAACATACAGTACTTGGTATTTGTGCTGGTTGTGCCTGCAAAGATGGTGAAAGGAGTACACATGCAAGGGCAGTTTTTAAACGTACATATATACTCATCCACAGACTATTACTGCAAGCAGTCAGAGGGAGTAGGATGCATTGGAATGCTTTTCAGGGAAGGATAATGCTTTGTTCCATTACTGAATTGGTGAAGGGTGTTTTATATTTGGGGATTGGCCATCAGTATTCTTTTCATAGTTGGGAATGTAGGAGGAACTGAAAGTATTGTATTGACAGTCTAACAGCAATAAGCAACATAATACTTATATAACGAATATATACTTCATGCAGATAGGAGGCACCCAGAATTCTTAGAAGAAGTATTTTCTATCATTTTAATAATAATAAAAAAATATTAGCCAAACACTATTCCTAATAAATAAAATTACACACCCACATACAGAAATGCAGAACCAGGTGACACAAAAGTCTGTTTAGGCACTCAAATTTTTTTCATCTCTTCTTTCTCCCCATGCTGCTTTATTCAGATTCATTATGGAAAGATATTTAAATACCAAAACACATATATTCTTCAGTAACCAGAATGTGCCACTTCTTTCAATGTTTATATGTATCAATGAATGTGAGTTGTTAAGAAACAGCATCTGGAAATGTTTTTTTGGTTATTTGTACAAACACAGTTATTACAGCAAGGCTCCCTTCATCTAGGGAATAAGGCTGCTATGGAAAAGACTGTGAAAACTGGTGAAAGATTGAACTATTTTCCTATTCATTTTGTGATAGAAGTCCAAAAGACATATTGTCTGTGGACAATAGCCTGTAGGTTGACTTGAAATTGTGTCTCTCCCACAGATTTTTCAAGTTCTTTTAAAACCCCTACAGGATTGCTGGCTGAGCAAGGGGCAGCACACCCTCACTGGATAGCAAGCACATGCTGTGCCTCCTCAGACTGCCAAAGTGTGGATTCTTTGGTGTCCTTCTCCAGGACAACAATAAGATGCAATACTGAAGCACCACAACTTCTTACATGCCCAAGGAATTGTCCAGAAATTTAATTTTCTCTGAGACCTCAGCCTTGCTGTTAAAATTGGCTGAATTTGGGTATCTGGATGAAAAACTAAAAGGAGACACTAACATCAGGGCAGAGAGAAAAAAAGGCACTTCAATCCTATGAGAAAAATATAAATAAGAGAGTAAAGATGTCTCTTTTCTACCTTCAGGCTGCTGCCAGGTAGAGTGTCTTTCTTCTAGAAGAGACTGGGGCCACCATATTCCCCATTCCCATCACCCTTGGAGCAACTGGCTGCACCTCTCTGGTGTCCTTTGCCACTGCTTTATACCTAATAAAGACAGAGGACAGTTACTCTGTTTCCCTGAACTTCAGGAACATGAATGAGACTCTTGGGAGATTTATCCACCCTCCCTGAAGGCAGCTATCTCAGTCTCAGCTGGGCTCCTCTTATTTTTGGTGGAAACCACAAATAGGCACTGCCTGAAGGGCTGTTCACTTGCTCATGATAGGATGAGGTGGGGCTGCCTTTTGACAGTACCTATTTATCTCTATTATCTACAAAGGGAGCCAAGAGTGACTGGTTCAAATTTAGTCATCCAGCTGCTGAATGCCTTGGTTAGGGTAGATGAATTCCACCTTTAAGGTTGTTTCAAATTATCTTATAAGCATATGTGGTAGATACGTAACATACCAGGTAACTGTAGTTGCACATGGGTCAATGTTAAATATCTCACTTTGTTTGCCAAGGCTGCAGGGAAAGTTTTGCATCAAACAGTGTGGGATAATGACACCTGATGTGCAGTGTGCAGTTTGCAGCATATGCCTTCCATCTGATAGGGGTAGAAAGAGTCTCTCTTTGAAAACTTGTAATATGTCAAATGCTTAGCTGATTATCAAAGAACAGTTAGGATGTGTCCTACAGGATCCCCAAGACAAAAAGGAGGCTGTATTAACCCCAGTCTCTTGTAGGAAGGAGTTACAGTCATGCCCCTCAGATTTGCAATGTGGAATTGCAGTAATTTCTCCCATGCTTCTCCAGTGTTTGCATCTGCACCTCCCCACGTGGGTGACACATGGTTCATCTTGGGCATCAACATCAGTCTCTCTACCCCACCATCCCAACCCACAAGGAATAACTTTTCTGCTGTTTCCTGCAGCATGGAAAGTGGTCCTCGAGAGGTCAGAGTTTGCCAGAAAGTCCTAAACAGTGTCCAGTGGCACAACTGGCGGTTTTACCAGAATACAAACTGTGGGTTAATGATTCTAAATGTGGTTTGAAGTATTTTGTCTCAGCAAGGATCATATCCTGAGGGCTTGCTTGGATCTTGCATGTCACTGAGCATAAAACTGCAGCTTCATTTCTAGGATGGTTTGCACTAGAGAGAAAAAACACTAACTAAGGTGAGAGAAGTATCTTCACCTAATTGAAAAAAGCATCATTGCCTTCCTTGGGTTAGGATTGTGATTTGAACAACATTTCCATAATGACAAAAAACTTCCCATAAATTTGCTTAGAGCTGCAAGAATGACCTGGCAAGGTACAGCCAGCTACTAATAAAGGCAACCTTATTTTATTGCAGTCTCCTGCCAATACCCACACAATATGATTTTCTTGCAGTCCAAATGCAATAAGCAAAGTGGAGGGGACATTTTTCTGTGCTATTTACTATGAAAAATTAGAACCAAATAATTTGTCTATGACACAGGTTTGTGAGGCCACTCCCTGTGCAACACCTCATGTTTTAAAAGGAAGCATTAAATGGGAGTCAGTCTCAGCTAACCAATTCGGGTTAAAACTGCAGGGCAGCTTGGCGTATGGGAAGTTGCTGAGAAGAAATGCAATTTAGAGAAGGAAACTGGTGATTCATAATCGACATTAACTCCAGTTACCCTCCAATGTGCATGCTGTACTTCATGTGAAATTATTATAAGCAAAGGAAGGCCATTCCCTTGAGCAAGTTCAAGTTAATGTTTAGGAAACCATTTCAGTTATTATTAGGACAAAAGTCATTACAGTGCAGTGGTCAGATGCTCAGACAGCGCCCTCAGCTGCAAAACCTGTGCATTTTAATACCTCTTTGCAGGGAGATCTTTAGACATATGGTCATTTTGGCCAATTCACTGAAATCCCAGCTTCACCAATATCCCCAGACAAATCTCCCACCTACTAGGCAGAGCCAGAAGCAAGTGCTTTTTTAGCACTCCCCGTGGGCAGCTGCCTAATTGCACTGAAATCCGTGCTGTTCTCTAGTTCTATGCATGCAAGTCCCTTGAACTCAGAGGAACTCCTGGAGACCCAGCAGTAGGTGGGAGCAGAGCCACAAGGACATGCCCACACACAGCTGCATTTGGACCCCAGCTTCAATGCAGTACTCTGCCTGACCTGGCAGATGTCAAAATTGCAGAAGGCAGCTTGCTGCAGTTCAGGCTAGAGAATGAGACAGCCCAGGGGCTGGGTCCTCACCTAATGAGAGCCAGCAATGCTCTGGGGCTTTTGCTGTAATCTGTGACCTTTTGCCAGGGGCAAATTTGGTGCCACCACTGACTGGTCCTTAACAGCTGGATGCTTTGCAGTTTGTCTCCACAGCAGAGGTGAAGCTCACTGAAGTTCCTCAGGGTACTGCCCTTTATTCAGTCCAAATGGACGTATGAACTTAATTATTCTACCATACTATAAGCCTAGAATAAGGAATTAAATAGATCTTGTTATGGATTTTGATGCGAGTAAAGTTTTGGCATCTTATGCAGTTTTTTATGATTTTTTTTTCAATTAGAAGCAGAAACATCTTTCTAATATAGAATATACCTTAAGCTTCAAGTGTAAATCAGACACAGACTTCACGTACAGTATCCCTGAGCTTGAGAAAAGCACTTTAAACCACTACCTCATTACCACCTTTACAAAAGAGAGATTTGGATTCCTCTCTACAAGGAGAGACACTCTGCTGTGCATGACCAAGGACCCCATAAGAAAAACCAGTCACTCTCCAAGTTCCTGGGACCCTGCTGGCTCCAGAGGGATGCTCAGGGCACAGGGGGGTGACAGGTCATGGAAAGCCAAGGCATTTGCTGTCCTTGAACCTTGCTTGGCCTGTGATAAGCAAAACAAAAACAGGACTTTTTGGTAGTAAGGACAGCAGCACACAGCCTCAGGAGCAACACAAATTAAGAAAACATTCTTAGTGTAAGACCAGAGGTGGCAAAAGTCCTGACAGAACTGAAACACACTGGAGTTGAAGAGGACACTGGAAGAGGGTACAAATTGTGGTGTACTGAGAGTGAGCACAGTAAGGATAACAGAGGTTGCCAGCAAAAGGCAGCAGAGGCAGGAGAAAGATCCTTTTCTTGAGGGCTCCAAATAATCCTAGGTTCTGCTGGGCAAAGAAGCCATTGTAGAAATGTGAGTCCTGTAGTTAACCTAAAAGCTAAAAAGATAAATAAGAGATTACCAAATAGAGGCTAAAAAAAGGAAAGTTTGCCTTCAGTTAGCAGAGACGAATATACAGCACAACTTCAGGAGATTTAGGAGCAGACCCTTGGCAAGAGTATTCCTTGAAATTACTGCCTGGGGCAGAGCCTGGAGGCTACTGCAGGAAGCAGAATTAATTCTGGAGTAAGGAATTAGGATTTCCCAAGCAAAGGAGGTCAATCAGAACAGGCTGAGGCTGATGTAAGGATGTACAGAGACTATGAAAAGCACCCTGAGGCTGAAGGACAAGCCCAGTCTGCACTGCCCTGGGAGACACCGAAAGACCACATATTATTCACATACTGTGGTAAGGTACAGCTGTGCCCAGCATTTGGGAAAAGATGGAAGAATCACAACAGATTACCTTGTCTGGGAAAGAATCAACATGAACCTATGGTGCACAGCACGGGTGAGGAGAATGGTGACAGCACCATTAGAGGCAAGGGGTTATTCACAGGGGCCATGAAAAATGCTGTGGTGGAAGATAAAAGGACAACAAGGCAAATGGCAATAATCAATTTTCAGCTGGACAGAGCTGCACAAGCTGATAAGGTGCCTGACAGGGTTACGAGCACTGAAAGAAAAGCTGCAGGCAGCACAAGGTAAGAGAAGAAAGGCCTCAGAAGGACTGTTCCCCACTGAAGGAGATAAAGGCATGTGCAAATGAAAGAGAGAGTTCATAATAGTGTCAGGGATTTTTAAAATGTCACATCCTTGATCTCACCCTAAGGGTGAGTGCACTGGAGTTAGAACAATAGCAGAAATGGCTGAGGGACTCTTCAAACTGCAGAGCAGAGCACAGAAGCAGTTCACTGTCCCCATCCCTGCTCCAGGGGGTTGGCTGAAGCCTTGCACCACCAGTCCAGGATGAGGTTTGAAGGGCACTGCTGGGAATCAGTTGCCCAGGGAGAAATTCAGCCCTGGAGAGACTCTACATCCATCCACGGGAAGGAAATGTCACTTCCTTAACAAATAAGAAAAATAAAGTCAGTCAGTATGTGAACAGAGCAAGTTTTCTTCTTCTCCCAGTGGGAAGAGGTTCTAAGAGGCACACACACACACTACACTGACACACCAGGCAGTGCTCTTAGGCAGGAGCCAGTATTGAAACAGAGTCCAGACGAGGGACACAAAGATGATTAGAGGGGTGAAACTTCTCTCATACAAGGAAGGGTTGAGAGAATTGGAATTGCTTTGCCTGGAGAAGAGAAAGCCTTGGGGTGACCTTGCTGTAGCCTTTCAGTACCTAAATAGGGCCTATAAGAGAGTGGGAGAGGAACTTTAACAAGGGCATGTAGTGATAAGACAAGGAGTAATGGCTTTAAACTAAAAGAGGGTAGGTTTAGATTATATATTTGGAAGAAATTCTTTGCTGTGAGGGTGATGAGACACTGGAACAGGTTGCCCAGAGAAGTTGTGGATGCTTCATCCCTGGAAGTGTTCAAGACAAGGTTGGACAGGGCTTGGAGAAACCTGGTCTAGTAGGAAGGTGTCCCTGGCCACTGCAGGGAATTTGGAACTAGATGATCTTTAAGGTCCCTTCCAACCCAAACCATTCTGTGATTTTGTGATTCTTTGTTCCTGTGATTCAGGATCCTCATTTCTGAGATATTTTTGCCTCACTGCCTATGAGGCAAACTGGAGGTTCTTCTCAGGAAAAGAAAAAGAAACCTGCCAAGAAAATCCACCTTTTGACTTCACAAATCTTACTGGTCCCTCTTCTTGTCCAAAGGGAAGACAATCTACAAATCTGAGTTGGGGAAATGACTCAGCCCCCCCAGGGCTGCAGCAAAGCTAGCAATGACTGCCAGCTCCATGCAACAGGGATGGCATGCCTGGAAGAGGGAATAGCACAGGGAGGGTGCAGGTAGGTCGTGGTAGGGCTGAACTCGTTCTTGATTCATCTATCCCAGATGAAAAGGAAAGGATGCCAAATGTCACTGGAATGGTGACCTGCATGGGGAACCTACCTGCAGCACCAGAAAGCTGACGAGTCTCATGGGCAGCTCTAGCCAGCGCTCACAGTGTGTTTGTGCTGATGAAGACTTTATTAATACAAAGAGGAAGAAACCTTTAAAGAATCCTTAACCCTGCACCACTCTGAGAATAAGCTTAAAACTAAATTTCTTAGAGACAACTCTAAGCAAATGAGTCCAATGCCTGGAGAGTGGCATTTTGTGCATCATGACCCTGAGGTATGGGTTTGGAAATGCCACTGACCATCCTCATAAGCCCTGCTCAGTTTGTCCCATTGAAGCAGGCTGGGGCTGAGCTTCAGAGCTGAGCAGTGGGTTTTCCGCTTCCTAACAGCACTGGTGCAGACATTTCAGGCAAAGACAGCATCTTCACTTGGCAGTGAAAGGCTCTTCAGAGGGCCAGCAAGCAGCACTAATTAGTACGTTGTTTTTACGGCATTAACTTCTGTGTTGCTGATTCCTCCTCGCTACTTCTATTTTTAACCCTGTAGGAAAGGAACAGGAAGTTTGTTTGGGATGTTTTCCTAAGATCTTGCTGGAGTTATGGTTTTGAGTTGCATAGTTCCTTGCTGAGCTATGCTGGTCACTTACAACTCAGTCACTGCATGAATAAATAAAACAGTAAATGAGCACATTAATTACACAGGTCTTTGTCAGGTTCCCTGGCTTCTGAACTTCACAGACTTGGCTGTGACTGCCAACAGCTCTGCACTGCGGACTGGCTTAGAGCTGGTCCAAAGCTCATAAAAGATCCAGTTTTCATCCCCTCCTCAACTGTACCTTCCCTTGACTGCACAGGGATCCTGGGTAGCTACAGCCTCTGTAAGACCAGGCTGAGGTCACAATCTTCTACCACCCTGGAGCATCTATTTGTAATGACTGCAGTGATGCTTTGGAACTGGAGAGCTTCATCCTGTTAAGCTCATTCCTTCCATTCCAAAAGACCACTTTGGAAAGTAAAGTGACAAGGCTGTATCCCTAGTTTGCAAAATAGGAAGGCTTGCATTAATTCCATCAGCAAGTCTCCTAAATTCACATCTGCACTAAATTTTCCCTTCCAGTTATATAGTGATAGTCCCTATTTTGGTATTTTCAATACTTACTAATCTAATAAATCCAGTTAATAGGGTGGTGCAGTTGTATTGTTTCAATGTTTAAAATACAGTACTGTAGGATGCTGATTTCTCAGGTAAAGTTTGGGAAGGAATCATGGCTGTGCTCTAGGCATCCTAAAAAATCTCTGAAGTTTGGGGACATGGTACCTGTGGTTTATTGTGCTGTTGCTGGACACAGAAAAGGGATGGTCAGTCCGTAGGAATTGTTGCTATGTTTTTCTTCTGTCATTGATGCTCTGGCTTAAAGAAAAGAGAGGCCTTTAAAACTAGTTGTCAAGAAACCAACAAGACTGATGGCTTTAGTGCCACAGAGCAGACTGTTGGTGCAATGAAGGCTCTGGGAACTGTAGCCAAGACACCAACATTTTTGGTACCTACGTCTTCTAAAGCTGCTTACAGCACCACATTAGATAACATGGCAGGAGAAATACACGCCTTCCTTTCTTCATCCAAGTCTCTCCCCTGTTGTTGCTGGGGGTGAACTGCAGCTCCTAGATCCAAACTGCAGCTTCCACAGGAGTGAAAAGTCATGACACCAACTCCCTCAGAAAGTGCTGAGGGCAGGAGGGCTTTGTCACCGTAGCAGGGCAGCACAGACATCAGCACTTTACAGAGGGCTCCAAACCATGAGGCTAGTCCTGGGAACAGTCCTCCCCACAAGTTTGGCTGCTCCTCACCACCAGCATCTGCTGCTGGCCACTGTGGAGCAGGGTGCTGGCTGGGTGAATATCTGCCTCAGACACACTGTGCTTGATGCAGTAAGACACTTTGTATCGTGGCACAATAGTTTACTGAATTAAGAGAATCAAATAGTGAAGTCCAAAGAAAATGGTTTTGCCTCCTCAGAACAGAAATTCTCAAAATTTGTAAAATCAAGCCTTCTGATAAAGAAATGCAATATCACGGTTTGTTGATTTTGTTTTGTCTGGAGATTTGTGTTGGGTTTTTTTTTCTTGAGATTGTTACATTTTCACAGAACATTTAATTTATGTTTATGCTGTACTTTCCTGGAGAAAATGATGCTGTTGGAAAACATAATTTATCTCTTCTGGAGTTTTGTAATAGTAAAACTACAATTCGGGTTCTCTGTAGTGGTAAATCAAATACATTTATTTTAATGGCCTGGTCTACAGAGCTCGAGAGACCAGCTCTATCTATCCAGTTTGTAATAAATTGATGAACATCTTTGTTCAGCACAGCAGTCTCAGACTGCTCGTAATACTCAAGCATTGATATCTCTATACAGTTTCTTTAATTACCATTACCAATTCTGATTTTCCAGGTAAAGGCAACCACCTTGCTGAAATTTTGAATTCATTTGTCACCTGTCATGAAGGAGAGAGTTTGTTGGAGTCCTCCTGTGCAGCGAGACGTGCTTTGATCCCAAAGTATTCCATCTATGGCATAGTAAGACAAAGCACCACCTGCTATGAAGTTTGACAGACTATATAAAATTTAATTTATGTACATTACCATCTTGTCTGACATAAAAACCTCGCATAGAGAACAAGAAGCAAAAAAATTTGTAACTGTAGTGTCAGGCAAAAACATCTTTAATTTATGACAGAGTTAATAAGACAGTTATTCTTCCAAACACACAGCTCTTCCCAGGAGCTATGCAGTGACTTCATTTATATGGCCTTAAATGGAAAGATTGCCTGCAGTCAATATAACGGTACCAAATCAAAAATACAAAGATCCAGGAGATCTGATAAACCTGTCTGGTAATTCTCATGTATACAAAGGACCAGAAATCTAAAAATAAGAACTAAACTACCAGTCAACATCTAATTCATTTGCAGATCTTCAGCTGGTAGAACTCTGTCAGCAGCAATACCATCCTCTATGCACAGGAATGGGCAGGAGCATCTCCCAGAGAGAGGAGCTCCAGTTTTCACTAACACACATCACCACATCCAGGTCCCTCAGATGCTCCAGAGCTGCCATCCAAGTCCCAAAAACAAAACAAAATCCTTTCGTTCATTAGCAGATTATAGATGGACAGGGACCATCTTAAAAAAGTGTTTGATGCCAGAGGAAGCTGGTGGAATAGCCTTGGGTTTGGGGACTGCAGTGTCAGGGGTGGAGCAGTTCCAGCAGCACTTTGCAGCCACTGTGCTGGGATAGTCCAGATACATCCCCTCACAGCACCCAGAGCATCAGGATTCTTTATAGATATGGTATGTTTGTGGGGGTACTGTTTTTCAGGCACAGACCACAGATATATTAACTGCAATGACTTAGAGTATTGTATTGTCCTCCCTACTGTTTCCCTCAAAATATTTGGTTTTATATCTGGGTTTAGAAAGTGAAGGTCCCTGATAAAGAACAAATCCCTACTTGCAATCATGTATGCTGCAACACTCAAAGGTAAGACACAACAGGGGCTTGTGAATCTCATTTTAAAGTTTTCATTCTTGTCTTCAAGTCCTGCCAAAGCAGGGGGGATGAACAACCCTCATGTGGAAAAGTCTGTCTGAAGCATGGTCTGGCATCATTCTTTACCCTTATGGAGAAGTGGGATCTGGTAGGGTCAGTTGGGAGCACTTCTACCCCAAATCTTGCTTCCCAACTTCAGTCTTTCTGCCCGGTGCCCTCACCAGAGATATGCAGTGGGGTGCTGACACCCACAAAGCAATGGGCAAATTTTGGCCTCTGGGAGCTGAAACCATGTGTGAGAAAGCAAAACTCAAAGAGGTGGTTGGAGCAGCTCTGACTTGTGTCAGGCAGCAATGGGCTTTCTCAGGAAGGTATTTTTCCCACAGACCAGGAAGGGAGGTGAGAAAAAGCCTAATGCATCCATGGGGTACCTGCACTGTCCAGACTCCCTCCAGGCATGGACCAGGGAGTCCATGTTGGAAAGCCTCTGGTGGACTACAGGGTCTTGCAGTTCTAAAACAGCAAGTCATTTTTACATATATAGGTCTGGAAAGGAGCATGCAGGCCTGGAATTTTTAAGGAATCATTGCATGACATTTTTTTAACTTGGTGCATCTGAACTACTCTATCACTCCTTTTCCCAAAACAAGCGAGAGCCTTTGGATCAGATACAGAGATGGCACAGCTCTGTTTTCCTGCTTTGCAGTGTAACTACAGAGGCTGTACATACAGACCAATACAGTGTACAGTTCTCATTTAGATTCAAGTGCAGTGCCAGAAACTGGTAGCAAGGGTTACTCAACCCTGCAAAGTCTAGTTTTCTTCTTGTTTGCCTTCCAAATGAAAAGTATTTTTCAGTCCCTTTTTTGATGGGGAAAGCCAACATATCTATTGCCCTTTTCTCATGTTTTAATTCCCTCAGTAGTGAACCCCAGCCATAATGCAAGAACTTTAAAGCAAGCCAAAGTGATTTTTTCATGTTAAGAATTTACACAGACACTAAACATGTTCAAATGTCATCTTCCATTTTCTCTAATGTCCGTACAAATTAAGTTATCCTGATACCGTTCTGCAAATTTGTTTTCAAGAAAAAACTTCCAAACCAGTGTATCTCCTTTGCCTCATTTCTTGCTTTCTATTGAAGTCTGAAGTTTGTTGTTAGAACTTCCTTAAACCGGAGCAAAAATGATTCAACTTATTGCTGGGTTGGAAAGAGAAGTGTTCAGTGGGAAAAGGCCAGGGAGATGGCAAGAGCAAACAAGGCAAAAAAAAAAGGTTGATATTTACTGAATCTCTAACTTTCGAGTGTCCAAGCTATGACTGCTATTGCCAGCAGAGTCTGATGTTTCTGCATTTTCTTCTGACATTTGAAGATTAAGTAAATCATGTTGAGGTGCGATAGTACCAGCAGACGCTTGACTCCGGTCTCTCCCCACCTCTTCAGGACTTGTCGCCAAAGTGATTCCATGGAAACAGCATCAAGTGGAGATGGCCGGGAATATGTGCCAATACAGGAGACCACCACAATTAATTCATCTCCTAGTTTAAGGGAGCACTGACATAACCTCCAGCTCTGCTTCCCTTCTATGTCGAGTGGTTGCTATAGGTCTACATTCATGTGCAAACCTACCTGATAGGCATGTGCTTGTTATCTCCAGATTTCTATTTGCCTCTTAAATTTTTAGTAAAGATACGATTAAGGACACCAGTTAATGGCTGCTGTTTATTTTATAAAGCAAACATGAAGCAATTGACTATGAGTATTGAGTCTGTAGTGCTGTACTGAGGTGTGATTAGAAAAAAACTAAAAGGCTACTTAAAAGTACTTCAATTTCTAAAGGTTTCGGAAAGATATCTGAGACTGACTTGCAAAAGCAGCATATTGGCATTGCCTTTATTGTCATTTTCATTTGATCCTGCTTTTTGGGGCTACGACTTAATTTCAGCAACTTTTGCTGATGGTGGGTGAGAACAGATTCAAGGCTTTCTTTTTCCTAAGGATTCCCATCCTGTATGGTGAATGAAAACTGTTAAGTGACAGACATGGATGAAGGGGGAAATGGGAGAAAGAAGGAGAAAGAAAGGAAGAGAGAGAGAAAGAAAGAAAGAAAAAGAAAGAAAGAAAGAAAGAAAGAAAGAAAGAAAGAAAGAAAGAAAGAAAGAAAGAAAGAA
>NW_020884872.1:6048954-6156421 GCF_003945725.1 Corapipo altera | reverse complement strand
AAGAAAGAAAGAAAGAAAGAAAGAAAGAAAGAAAGAAAGAAAGAAAGAAAGAAAGAAAGAAAGAAAGGAAGGAAGAAAGAAAGAAAGAAAGAAAGAAAGAAAGAAAGAAAGAAAGAAAGAAAGAAAAGGAAAGAAAGAAAGAAAGAAAGAAAGAAAGAAAGAAAGAAAGAAAGAAAGAAAGAAAGAAAGAAAGAAAGAAAGAAAGAAAGAAAGAAAGAAAGAAAGAAAGAGAAAGAAAGAAAGAAAGGAAAGAAGAAAAAGAAAGAAAGAGAAGGAATGCAAAGAAGAAAAATACAGAAAAGAAAGTGAGAGCTTTTTTATAACCTTGATTTAACACCCAGTCTGAGCCAAACCTGTTTTACAGAATATGTTTCCTTGGGGGTTTATAATGCAACTACTATAGAGAAAGCAGCATGATCTGACACAGCATGAACTATTCAGCAGCCTACTAAAA
Source organism: Corapipo altera (assembly GCF_003945725.1). Taxonomy (NCBI): domain Eukaryota; kingdom Metazoa; phylum Chordata; class Aves; order Passeriformes; family Pipridae; genus Corapipo; species Corapipo altera. The sequence goes on along the minus strand of NW_020884872.1, from coordinate 6,155,967 downwards.
ATACAAATAGCTCATAATGACAGGAGAATCAAACTGTTACTGCCTGGAATGTGAGATTATAAAATGTGAGATGACAAAATATCATGATCCAGATTGAAATTCAATATATTTGTTAAAGTTGTCAGCAAAGGCACGCAGACTATTGGAAAACAGTCAGTATGTTCCCTACCATTGCTAACAGCAGCCTTTGGATAAGGCAAGGGGTTGCAAGTTTAAAATGAAAATAAATTAAAATAAGGGGTTCTGATATCAATCCATAGTATTCAAAAATAGAAAACGCAATGATAAGCAAGCAGTGGAAAGCCAGCCCTGGAGAGGTGAACAAAGACAACTGCAGCCTGTAGCACTGGTATCTCAAATGCAAAAGGAGCTTTACCCTTACCTGAAGGGTCTTCAGAAGGTACTTTGCTGTAAGGCAATGCCCTTCTGAAGGCTGCAGTGCCTAGGGATTGCAGTATTTAAAGGGATTTGCTATCAGGAACTCTTGGATTAGGTAATTTTACATGCACCAAGTTAAATATCACAGAGAGAACTAGCCAGCCTGACAGGCTAATTACTAAGGCTAGTGAAGGTAAGTAATAGCTCTAAAGTTTCCCTGTTCGGGTGAGAAGTCAAACAAAAATTTAGACTGAGCATATTATTTAAGTGTTTACTAAAGTAATTTCGTACATCAAGGGCAGATTAATGAAGTTCAACTGCTATTCATCCCACCACACAAGAGCACCCTCCATACCAGAGATATGAAAGCAAATAAGATAAAAGAAAAGATGAAATAAGAAAAGAGGTGCTACTTACCTGTGCTATGCATTTTGTCTTTTTTATGGAGCCATTTGTAACTAATCTTAAACATGGTTTGTATTAAGTCTGGATCACAAATGACACCTACCATGCAGCTGTTTGCATCTGGTTCACAGGTGTTTAACTGGTGTTTCCCAGGAGTAGTTGGATGCCTTAGAGGGACCTTTCAGGACTGAGATGCAGAGTCAGAGAGGAGGAAAAGGAGAGGGTCTTTACTGTTCCCTACCTCTGTTACCTCCCTATTAACCCTCCTGTTAGGAAATACAAGTAAACTTGCATGGAAAGTGCTTGGAAAACGCTCCTGGTTTTCCTCTAAGATAGTAAATAAGTGCAGTAGTGAATACACGCAGGAGTACGGGGCAAGCTGATTAGGAAAATATCAATATTGCATGGCAATCCAGGTAAAATTTCAGCAGCAGGAACTCAAGGTATAGCCTTTGGCTACACTGGGATTGCATAGTCTGTTATCCTGAATGTATGTCCTGTCCCAGGGAACAGAAACAAGTGCATTAGATTAAAAATCTGTCAAATGCTCCCAGATGTCTGGCACTGTAGTTTGTACACACACCAAGGATCCGACCACATGGGCATTAAAAACCCTATTGTATGATGAAGAGCTTGATGCTTCTGTTCCCCACAGGCTGAGAGCCAGCCCTGGTTAAAGCTCATTCATCATCATCTGCTCAGAAACCAAGTGCTGGGTCTGACACCAGGCAAACCTGGAGGCTGAGAGGAGACCTTATTGCTCTCTACGACTACCTGAAAGGGGACCTCAAGTTGTACCAGGGGAGGATTATATTAGATACTAGTTAAGATTTCTTCACAGAAAGGTTTGTCAGGCATTGGAACAGGCTGCCAAGGAACATGGTAGAATCACTGTTCCTGGAATTGTTCAAAAAATGGGCCGATATGGTACTTGAGGACATGGTTTAGTGGAGAATGTGGTGGTGGTTCTAGGTTGATAGTTGGACCTGATGGTCGTAGAGATCTTTTCCACTGTTAATGGTTCTATTATTCTATCCAAACATGGCAGGACTTTTCCCCACTTGATAATGTGGAGACGGTGAAACACACGGGCTGCAAGAAGGGTGCACCACCATGTCTTGCCTACATTCTCCCACCTGTCATAGCCTGAGAGAGCAGGAAGTTACAGGGCAGGATGCTGCAGGAGGCAGGATGGGATGAATGAGCAGGAATTCATCCCTTGCATTACCAGCCTGGCACATTCAGAGCCAAGCATGCCAGAGCTTTGGCAGGGAGTTTTGTTCAAGAGGAACAATGCCACAGACACGGGTGTAACAAAGAGACCTTTGTGAACACCACTGGCCTGTAGCACAGGATAAGGACTTCTTTTCAGGCTGGCTGCCTGGAATACTGAAGGAGGACAAACAACTACCCAAGTCAGGATAACATGACCGAAAATCCCAGTACATCCCCCTAGCTCCCTGCCTGTGCAGCTCCTCAGCCATGCAGCAACCTCTTCCTCCATGGGAGGATTTGAATGGGAAAGAGGGGGAGAGGCAGGAGGTCAGGCAGCAGCAGAACAGGCAGCTCTTTGCATGCGTGCACACGTAGCCCTGGCGGTCGGGAGCCTGGCTGCCGGCGGAGGCTGGTCAGCTGCCTGGCTCCCGACTTTGGGAAGCCCTGCGGCACACAAAGGTTGCACTGAGACAACAATTCTGAATTCAGAGCTCCTGCTCTCCTGAGCCAACAACACACACACAAAAAGAAATCCCCCACCAGCTTCGACAGATCAACTGCTTCCAACTTTCCTGATGAATTATCACAAGGAAGAGAAATGATCCTCAGCCCGTCCTCACACAGAAAGCTGAGGACTTTTTCCTCACATGAAGCGCCACAAACTAGCACCATTCATGCTTCCACAGCCAAACACTGTCTGTGCAGCAACATCCCCAGTGAAATGTTACAGCCTCTCCTAAGGACCTACAAAATAAAACATAGCCACAGATTCCCAACTCAAACACACCACCAAAGTCACCCACTTCATCCCCACCTCCACCAATATTTTTTTTCCCCATAAATTCAGGCCATAGGCACCCAGCTTACACCAAAATAGTCCAACATCTTTATAAGCCAACTCCAGAGAAGATTTTTCTTTTTCAGTACCTATGTCACCAAGCCCATGCTTTAACTAACATCCACAAACCATATGCTCACCAGCTGGATTGAAACCTGTATTTCGTTTTCAGTTCCCATCATAAATTTGGTCATCAACAATGCCATTGAGCTGCATCTGAAATACTCTGTCAACTTCATGATGGGCACTATCATCACAGAATTGAAATCCTAAATCTTCCTTGCACAAGTATGCCTGAAGATCAACACACTCCTCTCCACTAAGCTTGCAGCTATTCAACATATATCACCCTGCTGTGCCTTAGAGGGGACTCCCAGGGACCATTAGTCACTTGCAGGAGAGCAATGATGGTACTTACTTTTCTGGTGTCAGATTGGGCTTTGCTTATCAAAGGAACTACTCTTACCTTACAGTGACCTCATTGTGGTCTTCAGCATCCTCACAAGGGGGAGTGGGGAGGCAAGAACTGATCTCTTCACTCCTGTGACCAGGAAGTAGCATGAAGCTGAGTCAGGGCAGCTTTAGGTTGGGTGTCAGGTAAAGGTTTTTCACCCAGAGGGTGTTTGATCTCTGGAACAGGCCCACTCAGGGAAGTGGTCACAGCACCAAGGCTGACAGAGTTCAGGAAGCATTGGGACAATGCTCTCAGGCACATGGTGGGATTCTTGGTGTGTCCTGCGTAAGGCCGGGAGTTGGACTTGATGATCCTGATGAATCCCTTCCCACTCAGTGCATTCTGTGATTCTATGAGGAACCAGAAGCTGCTTCAGGGCAGAAACACAAGCCAACTGACTGCCTCTATCCCTCAGTTTTCACATATTAAAACCTAATGGGATCCAAATGGAAAATCATCAAGCAACTACAACCAGCAATAAAATACCATATGTTTTGAAAGAAATTTCACCCAGCATCCAACTTTCTAAATTTTAAATAACCACCACCCCTCAACAGACGCATAATAGGAAGCAAAACAAAATGAACCCGCCCTTCAAAAATGAACAGCACCAAGCAGAAAATAAAAGATCTGTGAGTCCATCTCTGCAGCCACCACCACAACTGCCCTCTGAGCAGCTCCACTGCGATCCAGGGAGCCTTCACATGCTCACCATGAAACATGACACACGCTTACACCCATGCACGGCAGGACTTACGGAAACTATGCAATTGGACAACACATATGTGCTGAAGTGAACCCTACTGGGCAATTAATAAAGGACCAGAGCATCCAGTTACCATGTAGAGAACATTTTTCTCTAAATGTTCCCCTCTTAAGTCTCAAAGGGTCACCCTGGAAAGTGGCTTCTGATACAACTCCAAAAGACAACAGCAAAAAAGAAAATGTACTGCAGTAAAAAAAAAAACCCAAAGTCCGTGTATTTAGGCATACTTTGATCTTCCTTCTGTCCAACTGAATGATGCTCGTTCCACATGGGCTGCCTGGCAACCTGATTCCCTCTTGCTTTGCTCTGAAGAAATAAACGTGTTGTTCTGCACACAGTGAGAAATGAAAGATTCGCTCAGATCAGACAGAAGTGGACAGACATCTTAACAAAAAGAACTCAGGATGGAAAGCTAACTGTGACTTAGAGGGCTGGGACAAAGCCCCTGCTCCCATTCTTCCATAGGAATGCTCTCTCCTCCTCCAGGAGCTTGTATGCACTGCCTGTGCCACATGGCACTCATGGTTGCTCTTCCCACCAGTTCCATCCCCATGTCCATGTTTCCCATGCAAAGATGGGTCAGCTGTGGTCCTAAAGCTGTACCTCAAGCACAGTAACCCTGTGTGGCTGAGACTGTGCCCTTTTGGCACAGTTTCTACTGCAGAAGCAGCTTTCCTGAAATGCATGTGAGACTCCAGTTACTTTCAGGAATGTGCCTCCACCAAGGATTAAGTAAAATAAATGTTATCTGGTTCCATATCTGTTTTCATGTTTGCATATGCATACCTGCCTCTAGCCCTGCCCAATGCTTAGACCTGCCAACTGCTCCTAGCTATTAGAGAGCATCTTGGTTTTACAGGGTCACTCCTCACTTTTCAAGAACCTTTTCTCTAGAGGACAGTTACATCTGCCTGCTCACGTTCCCTCCCTAAACTCACAGATATCATATAGAGAGCTACAGTTCCCTGCAGAGGCACTTCAGAGACTACCCCTGCATTGCAAAGAAATAATGGTGAAAACAAAAGGAGGTCACATCTGAAGAATACTAAAACCTGCAAGACTTCCTTGGATGTGCTAGTGAGCTAAGGGTGCCCAAATATTTTTTTTTCTTAGGGACTTAGGTGAACTGTCCTCTAAGGCATTAAATTCATACTTCCTTTTGAGCATATTATTTTCTTTGAGCACATTTTCTTCTCATCCGTAAAAGCACTGATTTTCTTGCTTCATTTTCAGGCTAATGCTTCACAAAGTGGCCCAAAATTTTCCACTAATTCTCACTGATGCAGCCAGTGGTATTTACAGAAAAGTGCTGCCCCAGAATTCAAGTGCCCAACAGTGCTGATTTCTGGCAGACCGTATTCTTCCTCTTCCCCCACCCAAAACCTGCAGCTATGACATTTACTGGTCTTCTGCGGATGAGAAAACTCCTCTTGCCCCTGAGGGAAAAGACCAGCTCTAACACTTGGAGAGATGGGGACATGAAACTTGGCTTCCTTGCCAGCCCTTTTTGTCAAGCTGCAAGGGAAGCACCAGTCTTGTCAGCAAAAAACACTGAGCAGGTGGTGCCAGCCCCAACAGATTTTTCCTTACAACCAAGAGCAATGACACTCTTTAAGCTTGAAGGGGACAACAGCATCCACTAGAACAAAGCAGAACTGTCCAACTTATGCTGGGTGAGAGAAAACTCATTACTGTCCTCAGTGGTCAAGTCCTTCCACCTGCACAACTAGTGTTGGTTAACTGGGTCCTCAACACTCTCCTGTTTTATGCCAACAGAGTTTGGTGCAGAAACTGCACGTTATCAAAAAAATCACAGGCAGCTCTTAAAAATGGCTATGGATAGGTTGTGTGTCCTGGGCATTTCTGAGAAGGGTTCAGAGACAGCTCTTCTGCACCCATAGTGCAGTTGCATCTTACAGGCAAGTAGACAAATTTGTGCATCACAGAGTGATGAGAAGAAAGCTCCCCAATGCTTTTTGCACAAGAGGTGTTCAACAGCGCGTGTGGTTGGACATTGCAGGTGATGCTGAATGGAATTGTCAGCTCTTGCTTCCCATGGGAAAAGAAGGCAAAGAGATACAAACTACCTCAGTTTCCAGTCTGGAGTAGCAGAAATAACTAGATTGTCAGCTTTTGGATGTTTATAAACTGTGTGTCAGGATCCAGATGAGAACTGTGTGCAGAGCCCTGCAAACATGAAGCCTAATGAGTGTGCAAGAGCATTTGTTGGCCCCATGACTCAGCCAGTGATTTTTTTTCAGCAGCCCAAGCAGTGGTGCTTCAGGGTAGATTATTTTAAAAAGTGGTCTTGAACCTTTCAGTTGCACCTACAGGGTGGCACTTTCCAGATGAATTGAAGGTGCAAATAAGACCCTGTGAGTTTTTCTTTACCTGTCTTGTGTGAAATTCATCTTGGGGGGGGGGGGGCAGCCCTCAGAGGTATCTGTGACTGTCCTCAGAGTGACAGCAGAGTGTTTGTTCCTCTTTTCTTCCACTCCTTCATTTCTGGGTGATGCATGTCAAGACCACTGCAGAGGAGGGGACAAAACCCTTCCCTGTGAAAAAGCTCGCCTATTGAGACATGAATAGAAGATTTGTACCTGCCAGGAGGACGGCAAGGAGGGGGGGGGAAAAAAAGAAAGAAAGAAAAGGAAAAAAGAAAATGTCATCCGGTGGATCTCAAGAGCTGTCACCACATCAGCAGCGAGTCACTAGAGCCGTGAGAACCTTCCTGCAGCCCCAGCCAGGCAGGGCACTGCCAGGCCAGGCCAGGCGCGCTCGACATGCTTCGGCCCTGCACTGAAAAAAGAAAGGATCCCAGTTCCTGACAAACAAGCTGTGGGCAGGGTGCCAGCTGCCTGGTTTCTGAGCACTAAGGAGGGGGGAAAGGCTGCTCCTTGGAGAAAGGCTGGACCCAGGGCACTGGAGACGGAAGGATTTAACCCTTCCAGGTTGGTATTGCAGAATGTCACGGGGACAGCGAGTGTGCCCACTGTGCCAAAACTCGCCAGTGACAAATCCTGTCTTGCACAACCTGATGGTTGAGTTCACTTTTATAAGTGTTTGCCATCAAAAGCCTCTATGCAGCACCTTCAGAGCACGTAGCCATCTATTTAATAATTTGCAGGATGGTGTCAAATCAAAGACACAACAGCAATTGTATTATCCCCAGGCACGTAGAAAAAGGCACGTACCATATTTCACCTGGTGGTGTTGCAGTCTCCATAACTCTAATGCATCTGTGTGGCCAATACTGCCCAACAGTACTTTTTAGCATTTAGCATTCAAAAAAAATATCCATTATCTTGAAAAAATGAGTCAAGGGTAGTTTGTGTAGTGCTGCCAGTTTTCTTTTCCTCTGCAGTCAAATGCAGCTAATCTTCAGTGTTAAAATTCAGATGTTAATTTTTAAGTCTGTTTCCCCCCCCAGTTTATTTGTTTCTTGGATATGTACGAATGTGCTTTGATTTTCTTACTTCTTTTATCATCCACAGACCACCTGCCTACTGCCTCATAGACCAGTACAACATGTTGTATACCACAGACTGGAAAGCACTTTCCTTTCCCTTCTAAAGCCTTACTATTACAAAATGCTGAATTAAATTGCAGCTTTATATTAAGAAAGAGTAATCATAAAATCCTAAGAAACAATATAGCAGAATACCTCCAACTGGTTATAAAGGTAACAAATAAAATACAGAGGGGCTAAAGACTATTGCCTACTTCACAGAAAATGCAAAAGAAATTTTTTCTCAAATTAACACACTTTATAGTAACTTGTAAATGCAGGAGAAGGAGTCTCAGAAGTTTGCACTGTGCAAAGGGTATGGAAAGAAGTGCATAAGAAACATGGGGAAAATACTACTGGTCAGTTTGTCAGGTCTTGCTAAGGGACATAAGCATCACATAGTTGCTATAGCTATGAAGAAGCAACTTGGATAAGAGTCAGTGCTTGATCCTGTGTCACATCCTACAACTGATCTGATTCCCTCAGGCTTGCCCAGGTTCCTGACCTTTGTCTCTGCCATTTCCTGATGCACTCTAATCATCTTTTCACACTGCAGAAAGCCTGCTTGGGGGTATTCCATGCATTATGGATGATACATGTGCTTAAGAGCCTCGACACTCACTGCTCAGGAAAATTCACTACGTGACCCCATGTCCTTCTGTGACTGCCCACTAAAACACTTATCTCTCACATGAAATCATAAACTTATATGGCTGCAAAAATAGGCAGTATCATCTGTGTTGGAGCTGTGAATCTTGAAGCATCAGCTGAATGAGCAGGGGAAAGCCTGTTCTTCTGCATTAATATGAAAAAATAATTTCCAGGGTGGAAGCCTACACAGAGTAACTTGGCCTAGAGATGCCCGTGTCCCACTTTTCCTTTAAAAGCAGATGATTCTGGTTTGAGTGGTGTCAATGCAGCAAATTTGGGAAGAATTAAATACTAATGTGTTGTTTCATCCCCTTTTTTATGTGGTTGGATAGAACAAAAATTCAAATTACTATAGTAACAGGCTTAAACAGTACTCTGGAACTTGTCAATACTTATCCTGTGATCTAATAGTGGTTTGTTGACTGTGCTACTCTGCAAGACAAGGGCATTAAGTCAGAACTTTATTCTTTTAACATATGGTCCCCAGAAAAGAAATTTTCTCTTGTGCTTTGTACTCTGCACTACTCTTAAGTGCACCAACAATAAGATTCATAAAGAAAGGTATTAGTTACCTGTGATTAAATCCCAACGCCTAGGTATGGATTTAAAATTTATGGAAATAAAATCATAGACATAAAAATGAGGCTGCATAGATCCAGATGAGTGTTAACGAGTGTGAAGGCCTGCGAGAGTAAGGTGTTATTTTACTATTATTGTAGCATATGTTTATCTTTAAAGAAGGTGTCTGTGAAAGGTATTGCACAGGGATTTAAGTCATGTGGGTAGGTGCAAGTAGCACAGGATTAGGTGGCTGGGGCACCAGGCTAAGATCAAGGAAATTACATCATTCCCAAATTCAGAAAACTCAGGAGTGAATCTCAAGGGAATGGGGAAGCAGTCCAACAGAAAATGTTTCAGGAGACAGGTGAAAACGAGGATGTTTCACTTTTTGGTTGGTGTTTTTTTGTTGTTGTTGTTGTTTGTCTTTTTGGGGGTTTGGGGGTTTTTTTGGAGCTGTATTCCTGTGAGTCTTTCAAAAAGTACAGTTCTGTTGGTCAGCTCAGGCATCACTCCCAGACCCACACATGGAGACCCATCTCCCGTGGGACAAATTCTGTTTCCAGAATTACACAGGAGTTTTTGACTTTACTTATTTTTGAAGCTTTATAGAAAGCAGAAAACTGCTTTTTAGGAACACACAGCTCATTCAAAGCTGGTCAGTAAGGGTATGTGGATCTACCTGCAGGACTGGCCACATACCCACGCACACTGCTGGCACTGCTGGCAAACCCAGGAAGAGTGCTCCCAAAAAGTCAGGTATGAATGAATTTTGAGAGTTAGGAATCACTAACCAAGAGGAAAGCATGGTTTCTGTCTTTAGAAGGGAAGAGTATGACAACATGGAGAATGATAGAGCAGTCAACTGAAGTTCAACACTCAGAAAACTACTCAGCCGACTTATTAGACAATCAGTCAGTGACTCTCAGAGCATAGGGAGAAGGGAAACAGCCAATGTGGATTTGTGAAGAGCAAATTGTGTCAAACCAACAGAATTTCCTTCTCTGGCAGAGTCATAGGGCTAGTGAGTAAGGGTGTCCTCTGGATGTGGCATATCTTGGATTCAGTGAGATTTTCAAGAGCATGAGGCTGGAGAGGTCTGAGCAGCACTTTCACAGATAAAACTGGAATTCAAAACAGCTCTGATAAAACAAAGTAAAACAGATGTAAAATCAGCAGGAGAAAACTCATGAGAGAACATCATTCAGGGAGGAAACTAGGGTGTCCAAAAGAAGACCAAGCTGGTGAGAGGAACTGGGCTGCTTCAGAAACCAGACTGGGGGACAGAGAAATGCAGGGATCGGGTATGAACCAACAATGTGATACTGTTGGAAAAAAGGCAAATGTCATTCTAGGACATAACAGCAAGTGCTGTAAACAATTACTCTACTACACTCTGCAGAGCCTGATGCCAAGGTCTGGGCACAGGGCTGCTTCTCAGGGTTCCTCAATGCAGAGGATTCAGGCAGATGGGAACATACAGGAAAGAGGAGCAAGAGGAGCTGCAAGGGACTGAAATGCATTATTTATGGGGAAAAGATGAAGGAATAATTTATTTAGGCTAGAAAAATGGTTCTACCATACATAATACATAGAACAATATTAAATGCAGAAACTCATGGGTTTCCTGACAGTGGGGTGGCTTTGCTGGTGATCTATGAGAGACCTCAGGCACAGAACTGGGGAGCTGGTCCAAAACACTTGGGAATGAGCACACTGCCAGGGACAAAGCAGATACACTTGGGCTTTCTTAAAGGCAGGAAATGGTCCCACTGACCTCTCAGGCCACCACTTCATAGTCCCATCCTCTTTTTCACCAGGATCCAAACCCCTAGGAGCCCCTGGTCTGAGCTGATATCTCTGGTGAAAGGAGTAAAGGGAACTGAATCCCCTGACATACATTTCAATGTGTGACTGTCCCAGGAAATGCTGAGCCCCTGTGGATGCCATGATGGGCTTTTGGCATGCAAGGTGGGAAGGACAGGGCCCCGCTGTCAGTCTGTCTGACACATGGTACCCTGAGGTGGCTGGGCAGGTGTGGAGTAAGAATACTTCAGTGCAAAAAAAAGAAAAAAACAAAACACTAAACAACAACAACAAAAACCACAAACCAAACCAAAATCAAAACCAAACTAAATCAAAAAACAACAGCAAATAATTTCTGGCTTTGGAGTACAGGAAATCTGTGGGTGATAATAAATCTCCATAAAGAGTGAACCATTCAGCTGAGAGAGGTTGAGCTGGGGATTATTGCTCTTGTCCAGGACTGTCTTCCTATGAACAGATGAGGGTGAGGACGGGATACCTTCCTGACAGCATCACTGGTTGGGGTTATCTCTGCCAAGTACCACTCATTTTGGGGTGGGAGGGTTAAGGAGAGTCACATGTGTCTCTTACAGTTGCCAAAATCATACCTGCTTGCCTTTGGAAAACCAAAATCCCACTTAGTTTCCCTGTGCTTCACATGACATGCCTCTCTGCCTGGGTCTTTTGAAAGATCACAAAGCGACCATGAAGTTTGCTTACTTTGCTGCTCATGATCATAAGATCATGGGTTTGCCACTTGGCTGGTGCTGCACTGCACAGACCACCTGTCCAGTGATTTTCTTACTCACATACTGCACCTTGGCTGCTGTTATACTGTCCTTTATTCTTCCCTCACTCATACACTTCTTCTGGGAGAAAAAATGTTTTTGATAAAGGATTCAAGACTGATTCTGGAACTGAAGAGGAATTTTTTTTTATCAGTTTTTCATCAGTTTTCTGTTTCCAGACAAATTTTCTGGGTAGCTGTTCCCTATAGTCCAGAATTGGATCACCTTGGAGAGTTCCACTGCTCTCTGACAGTGGTCCAGTCAAAGCAGGTGTAAACTTTCCCCACCTCCAGAGCACAGCTCATAACAGAATGCTCATGGTTTTCCATGAGCCCCCCTCAACTGAGCAGTAAATCTGCAGCACCAAGGATGTGATCTTACCCAGAGTAGAAATGTCTTTTCCGTCAATGGACATCTGCTACAGTCTTTTAAGTTGTGCAAAGCATTGTATGTTACTGTTATCACATCTTCTGGGACTGTGCACCCCTTTGGATTCTCTTGGAGGGTTCCCATTCCATCGTGTAGAAGGGCAGAGAGAAGTAGTTCCCTCTACTACTGAAAAATGCCCCTCCTGCCCTCACCCCCATGACTTCTTCCTCACAGAGAACAACCAGGCTTTCTGAGAACAGAAAAGAAGCATGTTATAGTGCTTTTCTGTGCCCTCCTCTGTGTTTGTTTCCTGGGGCTGTACACAATCTCCAGCAAAGAAAATAGTTCTGAGCAATCCTCTGACAGTCCTCCTCCACTGTGTCCAGGGAACTAGTGTTGTGGGACAATACCAAGAAACAAAAAGCATTGTGGGCTTCCTAGTTAGAGGAATAGTCTTCACTTGAGCCATGGATGGCAGAGATCAAATGAAAAAAAAAAAAACAACTGATAAGCATCTGACTTATTCTAATTACCACAGATGCTGACTCTCACAAAGTCCTTATTTCCATTGATTGAGGTGCAACAACGTCAAACTCACTGGGAGCTGTGACAGTCATGGCAACACCCCACTGTGTTCATATTCTGGGTTATGAAACTGCAGTTGCTCCAGGCTTAATGTGTTTGCTTTGTTGTTGTATTACAACCATTTTGTTCTGCACAGTACACTGTACAAAGGAACCACAAAACACAAAAATGCTCAATATTGGGGCCCAACATTCAGAACGAGGCTCTCACCCCATGATGTGCATTAATACGTCAGGAAGAGCGATGAGGTTGGCAAATACATTCATTTGCCATTATATGAGCTTTCCGTTCCCATACTGGGTCTCAAATGCAAGGCGGCTGTCACGGAAAGGAAAGTGCCTGCTCTTCAACAACGACATGGACATTGGTCTGAGGAAATGTTGCTGAAGTCAACATATATGCTACTACATGTCTTTGCAGAGAAAATAACTTAGAATACGTGCTGCACCTAAAATATTACTATGTAAAGGACCATGTATTGTGTGTTTTTAAAAGCTTTCTGCATAACTGGAAGACCGGATGGTAACAATCTGTTCTGTAGTGTATTTTAGATAAGAGCCCATTGTGAGATGGAAGAATTCCCAGCACTGAAAAGTGCTAGATGATTGCAAAATTCAAGAACTTGTTCGCTTGAGGTCTGTGACTTTATCCATGCCAGGCAGCCCTGGTAGATTCTGTGATTCACGTAACTGCAGGTGAGGTGGAGTTAACACTTCAGAGAGAAACCATCTCCCAAAGAGGTAGCAGAGACCAATGTCTTCTGCCTTTTTTTTTTTTTTTCAGTACAATATTACCTTAGGAGGATGAAAAACTAGAGGTCTGCTGTAAGGCTGAGAATTCATGATCATTTCTGAATGGTTGTGTGTCATTAGTGAATCACAGTTGTTATACAAATTAGAAGCAGGTAACATCATGGTTTCTGGCTGGACAGAGGAATGTTGTTTACAGCTATATTTATTTTCCTGGAAAATGCTGACACAGATTGACAAAGATGAGTTCTAATTTATGCCCAACGTTGTCTAGTTGGACTGGTCAGATAAATAAGACCCTAAAAAACCCTGACAAAGTGAGAAAATAATTAAATGTTCGTATTTTGAAGATGAAATGCTATGCTTTCATGACTGAAAGCACAGTTCCAGTTTCTGTTAAACACTTGTAATATTTGATTTCAGGTACAAAAAGTCATTTTATTCAGACACAAATTATTTTTTTCACTCTTCAGTTCATATAAAACCCTTTGAATATTCTCATTTTGGGGCAACATGAAGCAAAGTGGTTTAATTCTTTCAGTAGTCAATGAATTGAAAAAAAAAAAACTTTATTAGCCAAGCTTTATTTGCAGGTCCCATGCTCTGTTTTAATCCTTCAAAACCTCTCTGTGTTTTCTAGCAACTGTGAGTATTTCAAAGAGAGAATGTGTACATTTGTCTATAAAATAAATTCTGGCACAAAGCTATAGTATGATGAGGAAAAGCTTTCTGATTTATGAGCTGTTTTGCTTTGTCTTGCTTCTTCAATACCTAGCTGAAATGTGGGTGAGACTAAGTTAAAGAGGACTTGAAAAGGATATTTTATTTTAACCTAGGATTATGGTCATTTTAGCCAATGATATATAAGCAGATCAAAGATGTGTTTTCTGTTTCTGTCTGGAAAACCAACCAAACAAAAAATGAAATCTCATCCTTGTTCTGAAAGTTTTAATAATATTAGGATTCTTTTATTTGTCACTTCTTACACCTGCCTGTGGAGTGTCAGATGGTTTGAGTCCTTGATGGTTACTTCTATAAAGAAGTAGTCTTTGACTTATGTGAGTGCTGACAGAAACCAAAAGCAAAACTGTTTGTCACCATGACAGGAGACACACTGAATTAACACTGGGATCATTTCTGACCCAGAGAAGAGCAAACCATCTGACTAAGCATCTCATCCCTTAGGGCTGTCATTCTCTGGTTTTTGTAATGCCACTACTTTCCCAGCTGTCCAATGACTGCAGCACCTTCCAGGAACGCAAGATGTAGATAATTTTTTGATTCATCAGCCCCATAAAACCACATGAGAACTGAGGCAGCATCAAGGCTTTGGGCCCCAAGAAGCTGATAAGCCTCAGGACAGGGCTTTGCTCACCCGAAGGTTGCACACAGATCAGCGACAGCTTGTCTTTGCATCTGCAGCTGAGTGAAACAGCAGCTCACACACACCCTGTCCTCCTCTGTGCACAAAAGTGTCACACAGCACCTCTTGACCACCCTTGTCCAAGCTGATGTTCCCAGGAGTGGAGATATAACAGCCCAACAGCGGTGCAGGGTGCTGTAAAACTTGGCCATGCAGAAAAACACCCTTTATAAAACAGAGCAAGGCTGATGTCAAAAGGAGAGGCCTAGAAGATGGTTTCCGTGAGAGGGGAAGGACACAAGTGTAATTAGATATGGTTATGTCTCAAACCAAGCCCTTGGCCCCTCCAGATCATGTACTTTTTGCAGGATGTTTTGTAGGCAAAAATGGAAGGTAAAAGATAAGCAGTTTTAAAGTGCTGGTGTCTGGTAGCATCTGTGAGGAGGTTGCCTGCACAGGATGACCATCCCACCCAGACAGCTCTGCTGGGAATGTAGATTCATTCACTCATCTCTTTCACTAATAGATAAAAATTAATGCTCAACAACATTATAATATCTCCTACATGGTGATTTTGACATGGAAAATACCTGATGGGTGTGTTAGGTGTTCCCAAACAGCTCACATTCCAGGAAACAGCCAACAGTAGTAAAGAAGGAGATTAAAATGCAACGGGTGAACAAAAAACCCCCAAACATACACGTGGCTTTTTGTTATCTTTTTACGAAGCTCTTTTCACAGACATTATTTCCTCTAACAACTTGCAAACTCATATTTGTATCTATATATGTTGTGGACGAGCGTTTTTTCTTTCTCTTCACCTTGGTTTCAATGACTGTAAAGGAAGTGAGAGTCTATTTTCCTTTAATCCAGTTCTTCCTCCAATTTGAATCCAAGGTTTACAGAGCTAAAACGTCTGCATTTGTCTTCAACATACTTCTGCCTTGGCAACGTCAGCTGTGGTATGAGAGTGTTGGCTCCCCAGTGAAATATAGTTGTAGCTCTGAGTTTACTCTCTCTCAGACCAAATATCCCACTTTGGCTACTAGTAAATTCAATGGGAAATGTGTCAGAGGTATTGGGTGCAAAACTTGCTATATTAGTGTTAAAAGTATGAGAGTTTAATCCTGGTTTTATGAAAGTCTGTAGCAAAGCTCTTGCTGTCTTTTGAAGGGCCAAGTTTTCAGTCACTGTGGTTTTTCTAATGAGCAGATGGACAGTGTCAGTCAAACAGGAATCTTCCTGTACTATCTCCTCTCCTAGGAAAAGCGAAACATCTCCAAAATACCCCACAGCTGTTGGTATTTTATACAGATAGGAAATTTATCTTCCATTTCTTTTGACAAGGCATAAAATAAAATACAATTTATTTTATTGCCTCAGAATTGTGCCAGCTTCTCTGGGGTGGCAGGAGAAAAAGCTCTATTGTCACCCAATTCAGCAAGCCCCACTTTGAACTGATGTAGCAAGCCATAGTGGCTTCTTGGAGCAGAACTGCACATTATCATTTAGCTGGATGAATGCATGACACAGAAAAGTTGTTCTTGATTAAAAACAAATATCCAGCATGGTAAGAAAATGAGTAAGGATAAACAGTGATTAAGTGTGATATGTCTGAAGGCTTCCCACAGTATAAAAGCCATATGTGGGAGGCATGAACCTAAAATTAAACTCCTAACAGTGTGAGTTAAGGTTTTTGAAAGAGGCACCTGACACAATCCAAGGGGGAAAGTCTGAGTAATTGGCTCGTCAAGGGAGGTTCTCACCACTTTCCCATGATCTGCACCTTCTTTCGCCTGCTGTGCTCATCCAAGCAGGAAAACACCATCCAGGGGTCAGCCCAGACAAGCTGACTTACTCATCCCTCCAGACCCACTCATCCAAAGGAGTTCCTGTGTGGAGCTGAAGCAGCCCTGGCTAAGCACAGCCTATTCAATGCTACCCAAGCCCGGGCAGGCTGGAGCTGGTACAAATGCTAAAGTCGAGTCAGCCTACTTGCAACCTCTCCTTCCTGTGCTCAGCCACCTAAAGCCCTGCAGGACAAGCTCCAGTATGGAACAAAGAGCCACAGATTAATTGCAACAAGCAGTTGCTTTGGGCAACAAGTAATTAACACAAGGCCCTTCCTCACAAACAATGAACTGATGGTTGCTGTCCCTGTGGTTGTCATTATGGGCTGGAGACTCAATGTCCTTACAAGCTGCAAGGTGGGGTGGCACGTTTTCATTTGAGGCTGCCACTTTTTACTCCCTTTGGAGGGTGCTGCAGCCTTGGATTCCATAAAGAGCCTGTACTCCTGGCAGGAATGTCATCTGGTTTTCCCAGCGCCTGGTGGTCATAAGGACAGTCAGCAATTCTCGGGGTCTGCATCACTTACCACCCTCTCCCATGCAATGGAACTCCTGTATGGCCTTCCAGAGGCTCCCTACCTTCAGTAGATGAGAGGGAGCCTACCATTAGCAGGAATCCAGCGTCTCCCAAAAGAAAACTCTTTGCACTGCCACTCAAAACATGTTCTGCAATAGCTGCACAAACACTCATTCACACAGATCAAACTCAACAGCTGTAACGCTTTAGCTCATTAGCCACTCAGCTATTCTGGTTTCTTTCCCATTAGTCTTCATTGTGGGTGCAATCAGCAACATCTTCTCTTTTCTTCACTGAGGAAGAAATAAACCAGATCCAGTCAGGGCACATTTGTTGGCAGCTGGGAAACCCTGAAGTTTCGGGTTCTCCCTGTAATGCCGAAAGCCTGATTTCTACCTTACCCTGAGGCCTTTGCAGAGGGAGCCCTCATGGTAGCCTGGAGGCTTTTCCACTCCCACTGGGTATGTTCAAAGAGTGAGACTGCAATCACTCCCTCGACCAGCCTTGCTCACACAAAGACCTGCTGCGACCATGGAAGAAATTCCTGCTCAAGAGGAGCATACGAGGCTTGCACATAACATGTGTTGCAAAATAAAGGTATAAATTAACTCCACTGAGGGAAAAACAGTGGAGACACCAACCCTGAGGGGTCACTATGACTCCCAGAACATGAGCAAAACTTGCCAGCCTTTTGTTACCTAATCTTTTACTAGTTAAATAGCTCTTCTCTTTACCTAGTCAGGGTGCAGCACTCCTAGCCCATGCTTGGTTGTTGTTTTGGCAGCCCCAGGACCAAAACTGTGGTGCCTGTAAAGATGCTTCACAGCCATGGGAAAGGCAGGCAGTGCCCAGGTCCACACCCTGCAGCAAGATCAGCTGCAAGGAAATGCAATGAGTGGATTTGCTGTTTAAAGCTATCTGCCATCCCTCATCAGGCATGAGATTAATAAATGGTTGGGAAGGGGAGCTTTTTCTCTTCTCTCTCTATGGACGAACTGTCTTCATCCAACTCCACACTGCTCCAAGATGAAGTAATTTTGGCTCCCTGCATTTTAGCTATTTGAGATAACGAACTCAAATTTCTTAGTCATCCAAAGGCCAAACTGTCTTAATGTTATGGCTTAATTTTCGCTCTGACCCGTGCTCTGGGTGCAAGCTTTTGGATCAGAAAGACACAGAAGCTGCCCCCACATGAAGCAAGTTTCCTAAAGGAGATGTTGTGGAAGGGCAAGAGGTAGAATTCAAGCATTATCAGTAAAATTTCCATGTAGTGCCCACACAACTATTAGCAGGAGAATTTAATTATTGTAAAATATAACCAAATAAAACTGATAGAAAAGAGTTGTAGGGTTTGCAGTGTTGCTCACAAGTTCATAGGCTACCCAATTTTATAGTCATATCTGTTTATTGAGGCTGGACACAGCAAAGGGATTAAGGGAAAGAGCTTCCAAAGATTTAGCTGTTACTAGAAACCCAGAGCCCCAGCAAGCTCCAAAAACCAAAGGGAGCATGTCTTTTTTATAATCTATGTTGCAAATAACATTTTTTTATACAGGTGAGTGCACCTTCTATGTCACATCATAGTTGGGTAATAGATATGGTTACTAGAAATTGAATTCTTTAAGCTGTACTTCCTTAGTCAGAAAGCAGAAGTGTGCTACATGGTGAAACATGCAGCCAAGGCATCATAAATATCTGTTACTCAATGTGACCTGTTCTAGGCCAAGAGAGTAAGAAATATTTTTCAAAAGTTAATCCAGAAAATATTGCTGATTAATGAATGTGTTCAAAATAATAAGCTCTCTCGGAAATGTATTAGAAAGAAAATAAAGATATGAAATTCATCAGATTGATTTTCGCTGACAAATTATTAACCCAGCTTTGTCAAATAGCAGTCTAATCAAAAAGGACTGTATGATCTGCTTTTGCTTAATTGCCCTGTTATTGCCTCTTGGTTTGTCAGTTGTATAGAGCACTTTTTCTCTTTGTTTAAGCTTCAAAGAATCCTTCTCCATAAAAAAAAAAAAAAAAAAAAAAAAAAAAAATTGGATTTGAATTGGTTGATGTGAGGAGGATTAATTTCCATCTACTTCCCTCATCTTAATCACAGTGGTCAGACAAAATTTGGAATCCAGAAGGCTGTCAAATTAAGGATCCAGTTGATTTATTGATGGCATCTGTTTATTTAAGAAATTAGGCATAAAGAAAAAAACACTAAAACTGTTAAAACCTGTTCTCCTGAAGATAGGAATAATCACCATCAGGAATGGAGCTCTTTGAAGGTACCCCTCACAACCTTTCTGGACAGCAGCTGCTCACAAAGGGCTTGGTCAGAGCTGTGCTCCCTTTTCATCATCATCATCATCATCTCCTTCCATGGTGTCTCTTATAAACCTCAGTTCTCCTCAAAAAGCCAAGTTTAAATTCTTGAGCTAGTTGTGACTCCTCTGAACGTCGTAACTGATACATCCATTTTCTCCTAAAGAACTTACATCACCCAAAATGTTTCTTCTGTTCCACCAAAAAGTTACTTGTTAATGATCTCAACAAAGTCAGTGGTACAGTTAAATGTCAGTTAAAAGGAAACTGAATTTGCTCAGATTTATTTTGGCCATATAAATATGTGCCAAACTCTGCATGTGTGTGTGTGCAGACATATGTCTATTTAAATACATATACATATATATAATACATTGTATATATTTATATATATTAAGAACCTACATCTGGTGAGGAAGCTGAAGGTTTGTGGAGTTGCTGCTGCCAACTCAGTGTGGCAGGACAAAGAGGAGAGGAGACCATACACAAAGGTGCTCCACAGAGGAACGTTAAAAACTGAAAGAGAAAATTCTGCTTCTTCTTCAGGACAAGACCACCTCTTATCACTGTGTTTTTAACCAAAACTATCCTCTGGGGAAGGTCCTTCCTCTGTTTCCCAGTCTCCTATTATGAGCTAGCTCTAAGATTTTATGACCACCTAATGTAGCCCAGGATGGTAAATGCCCATATTCCTCACTTTCCCACCATTTCTTTTATCTGTCCTAAGGATGGAATCAGAGCACGGACAAATCCCATTGACGCAAATGCTGTGGCGTAGCAAGAATGTTTGCCACCAGGCCATGCTCTGGAATGACAAATATGCAAGAATTAGCATCTATAACTCTCCATAAACATTGGGGTTAATCTCCAGGGTTTACAAGACTCTTTAAATGTGCTTTAATAGGACAATATGCTTTACAAAGGACCCATCCAACACTTCACATATCAGCAAAGTTTACAAGAAGGTAAACTGAGCTGGGGTAACAGTTCAGATGTACAGCCAAGGCCCTAATGAGAATGCCAAAATCAAAGTAATAAACTGATTTGCAAGTCTACTACCTTCCTAAATGGCTGGAAAGCATTCCAAGTCTGGCAAGACAGTTGGAAGGGAAGAGCTGCGGGAATTACATTGTTGTCTCTCAAACTCCGGAGTCTAAACTGATCAAATCACCACATTTTCTGTGCAAAATAATGTCAGCCCCACCCAGCTTGGGCAGGACTCTGCTCCTTGGGCAGTCCTGCTGAGGGCACCAGCACTGCCCATGGGGTTTGGGGCTGCTGAGAATGATTAATAATGGTTAATTAAAACTGAAGGCTGTGTGTACACCTGATACAGGAAAGGAAGACTGAGCCCCCAGACAAACCTGCCAATCTCCCCAGTTATATTATTCTTTCTGTGCTTTTCACCCAAAACTGATTACCAATAAGAAAATAA
This sequence comes from Corapipo altera, assembly GCF_003945725.1. Lineage (NCBI taxonomy): Eukaryota > Metazoa > Chordata > Aves > Passeriformes > Pipridae > Corapipo > Corapipo altera. Next base: position 6,135,413 of record NW_020884872.1, on the reverse strand, counting down.
AGCTGGGAATTTTAAGAAGTGATACATTTCCATTAAATCAATGTGAAAACCAGGCAGGTAATCCTAATAAATACAATTAATGAATTTGACATTCAAAAAAGAATGACCTCATATTTCCCTTCTTTATCCTAATTATAACAGAACATTGGCCTAATCCAGCCTCTTTTTTCACTCTGTAAAGACCTGAGGGGACTTTTTGGAGGGAGGCAGCCAATATCATAGCTGCATTTGCTATTGTTTCTGTTTATCACTTGGATTGATTTGCAGTAAAAGGATGATTGCTTCATTACAATAATTCAATCTGCACTGAGACAGGCTGTCTCCCATGTTACGTGACAAACAGCTAGAAACTTTATTTCATAAGCAAAATTACCACTGGCTGTTTTAAAATGCCAAGAGCAGCTATCATTAGATTGTGGTTTGGCTGGCTCTGTTCTCTGGTGCAGGGGCTGTGGCAGGCTGGGGAGCCTCTGTCTCAGGAAGGGACCCTCCTGGCTCACTGGAACTAAAGAGTGACAAGCAAGAGAAGATCCAACCATTCACGTTAGCATCAAATCAGAAAGTCCAGGGGGGGAAAAATCTGTAATTTCTCATACAGCGAATTGGGGAGAATTTTTGTTCCTTTAGAAACACAAGCTTGACCTGGTCACCATCACTGAAATCTTGTGGGAAGATTCCCACAGCTGGAATATTTAAACCAACCTTTACTCAGGAGGATCAGTTGAGCACAATCTGAGGAGGGTTGTTCACTGTTGGTGAAAAGGGTCTTGGCCTGCTTCCAAATTCCTAGCAACTTGGGAACAAACGTTCTGGACTGGGTCCTCTGATATCTAGTAAGTTGAGAACCTGTACTAAAGACCTAAGTCCAGAGAAGTCACTAAACAAAAAAAGACAAATTGATGTTAATGAATATGAATTACAGTCTCTAAATTATAGCAGTGTGGTAAGACAAGGACAAAAGTAGACATCTGTGGTCAGCAGGAGTTTTAAAAGTGTGTTAGCTACAAATGGGATCACCAGAAAGGTACCACATTACTTCTAAATGGACTAAGTCTATCAGCTAAGACTGTCAATAATAAACCCAAAGAAGTAAAAATGATGAGTAAATATTTCCCACTTCTGTTTGGGGAAAAGCCAGATAATGCACTGAATCCTCTGTGAGAAAAACAAACCTTTCTTTCATAACAATACTTTCTGAACTTAGAAATTTTTAATTGGCAGTTCCTGAATAATTTGCATCCAAAAGGGAAAGATGTGTACTGAACCCCTGCTGCTGATTTTGAACAAGTCTTGGAACACTAGAGAAGTTACAGATGTGAAGGAAAGATAAAGTTGTGCCAGCACTTAAACACAGTAACTAGGATGACATGAATAAATATAGACTTTTCAGCCTGACACCAATCTGAACAAAATAATATAGTGGTTATTTGGGAACTCTCCTAAGAATTAGATGGGAATAAACAGAATGACATTGAAATTATCATGAACTTATTAAAAACAGACCCTATCAAAACAATTTTATAATGCAGGCACATGAACATGTTTAATCAGAAAAGGTGATAGAGCTGATATAAATGACACTGTTGGACTATTTTACCAACTGGACTATTTTGCCTCAAATAAAACTGTCTTTGGGGAATTGCCCACTTTCATGAGCTGGACTCTTGGCTTATCACTCTTTAACTGTTCCCTGCTGATGAAGCTGGCAAATAAGGCAGAGACTGTGAGGGACTGGTGAATGGCAGAGCCGGTTTGTTCCTGTGCTGAGACAGAGCACAAGTCAGGGAGAGCAAAGCAGGCCAGATTTTCTAGGTGAGGAGATTGGTGATGCTGCAGAGATTTCCAGATCCTGGTAGAAAACCGGAGAAACTTCAGCTCAGTGTCTGAAGAGGCAGGGTCCATTGTGGAGTAGGTAGCTGCTGTGTTTCACCGTGGTGTGGTGGCTCCTACAATTGCTTTGATGTTCAGAAAACAAATGAAGGGGATTCAGAAAAACACACGCTAACTTGATTAAAGGATAGGAAAGCATACCTTATTCTGAGAGACTCAAAGGTTCAATTTATGTGGTATGTCCCAAGGAAGGCTCAGGGATTGAAATCAGGAATTTCAAGAAGGAAGAAACCAACGTGGGTTCCATGGGTTGTATTACAATTAAGATCTTCCTAGAAGGCCCTCAGGTCTATTCTGACCCTAAAAAATTTGAGAAAATAGGTTGTCAGTGGCAACACACACTTTCAGTGGCTCTTTCAACCAGCAGATTGTCTCACCACTGAGAAGAAGGAAGACCTTTCTCTACACATCAGAGCGCTCAAACATTCCCAAAGTTACTGTTTGCTTTTACCAGCCAGATGCTCTTACAGGCAAATAAAATAAGAAGTATTAGCTAGTGCAACCATCATGTTTAGTCACTGTCAAGCTTTTCAGCAGTTGTTCTTTTAATTCTATCTTGACAGTACAGACATTTCCTCATGGCAACAGGACTTGCTGGTCTTGAAAATTAGTGAACATTTAGTAGCAAGGAAGATAGAGGTTCAAAATCATTTATCCTGTTTCTTTATACTCCTCCGTTCCTTTTGTGGCCTTGTAGGACTTCTTACCCACTGATTTTACGAAGAGGTTGGACACATCTTGCCGACGGGAAGCGTCTCTGTGAGCAGATCTGCTGCATTCAGTGGGAAAGTTTCCACTTGCATGTCTTGTTCTTTTAGTTCACAGGGCCTCGCAGCCCACTAATTTTACCAAGTCTAAAGTCTTAAATCACAACTTAAGCAAAATCACCACAGTTTTCCCCTTATTCCCAATAAAAATCTGTGAAATTACCAAGTTTTCCATGGCTTTTGCCCGAAACCACAACCTGCTGCAAATTCATTGAAAAGTAATTCCAAATTTAACCCAGATTAATAATGCTTCCAATTACTGTGGCCAAGTTTTGCAGTTTAACAGTTTAAAAATTGTCAGGTTTTGTGTCTCTGTGTGAACATTGTGTTCCACTAGAGCCACAATCGGACAAGAAATTATTACTGTCAAACTAAAGCTATTAAAAAAAAAAATCCACCTTTGCATTATGTAAACTACACTTTGGACTTCAGATCTGCAGTTTAATTTTTGTCTTGTTGCATAAAGATGGGAGGAACCTGCTTCTGGATCCAGAAGGGTTTCCAAGTCATAGCCCTACCCAGATCAGGATGTTTGGACCCATATGCTTTTGTTTGGACCTTTTGCTATTTTTTCCTTTAAATGGAGGGTGTAATCAGATCATCTGCAAGTGTTTCAAGCTAACATGTTTTCAGCCATTAACCTCCCCTTAGCTGAAAATCATTGCTGTCTGGCTGAAGTGTAATTCCTAACCACAGTTCCCCACCAGGGCAACGTGAAACAGGTTTCTTGGCCCACTCTCAAGACAAGAAGGAGATGAGAAGGGTGAACACCTAAGATGCTAATTCAATTATTTGTGATCATGCTGGATACCCCCCACATTTTTCTGAGGTTGGTTCCTTCCCCTGGCCTCTGCGTTCTCTCTAGGTATGATATTTGGAGACAGAAGCATAGGCTGTTGATGACTGAAACCACACACCCCAGAACAGGATGGCCTTTGCATTTTCTAGACCAAAGTATTCTCTGGGACTGTGCTGAAAAAAAGATTTATAGTTTTTAATCTCTTCACAACATGTGACTGTTAAGTACGCTATAATATATAGGACAGGAATTAATCCTGAATTTATTTAGTAAATTTTTCTTATTTCATCTGTCAGAAGAATGCCATTTCAATTATTTATTAAGAAAATTATGTTTTTCAAGGTAAATGCATTATTTCGTTATCTGCTTCCAATTAGCTGGGAATTCACTGTGTTCAGCCAAATGTCCATTCATCAACAAATTCCAGATTCCTGGCAGTCTGAGCAAATTCCCAATTTTCTTCTTTTATGGGTAAAACAAGTGAAGATATTCATGCCTTATGCTAAATTATGGCTGGGGTTAGACTAGCCTGAAGGGAGGCGAAAACAACTGTGGAAGGTCTTGAAATATATTAATAGATATTTTGATAGAAGTGGAGCTGGAATAGTTCATAGTATTTTTTCTTCAGGTGCTTTGTTATTGTTAACTAAACACCCTCCTGCCCTCCTTTGTGGGCAACTAAATGAATTGAGCTGGTCACCCTCCAAAATGTGTGCAATGATGAGGACACCTCCAGCAGCAGGGCTCTGCCTTCCACAGGGATGTTGGTTGAGCACTGGAACAGGCTCCCCAAACCTGTCTGAGCTCAAGAAGTGTTTGGACAATGCTCTCAGGCACATGGTGTGATCCTTGGGGTGCCCTGCATAGGAATTGGACTCGATGATCCTGATGAGTCCCTTCCAACTCAGCATATTCTGTGATTCGGTGACATACAGGAACAAAAGTAAAATACAACCCACACCACTGCAAACTCTTCATGCCATGTCCAACCCTTCCAATTAGTGAAGTCACATTTTCAGTGGAAGGCTGTGCAAAGCAGCTCCAGCAGTGTCACAGGCTGCTCCGGGGACACCCTGGGGCACTGAGGGAGCAGGGAGCAGGAAGAAGCACAGTGGCCAGACACGTGCCTGGAAATACTCTAGTCTGCCTCAGAAATACTCCTCCTTCCTCCTTTCTCCTTCTGCAAAACAAGACTACCGAGGTGAGTGCCAGCCTATCCCTGGCACAGACACATGGCTTGTGAGACCCCCACCAGTTCCTCAACCCAGCAGCATGCCATGCCGTGTAGCTGCATCCATTCCAGCTGGTTCCCTCCCCAGCCAGCTGCTCTCTGGGAGAAGAGGCTCCGTGCACCAGCGTGGGAACTGGGCTTCTTGCAGAGAGAGTCTTTGCCCCAAAAAGGAGCAAAAGGATTTTTTAAAAGGCAAACATGCTTTTTAAAATGCCTCATGTCCAAAGGCACCTTTCCTACCTGCTTGCAAATGACACTTTACCTGGCCAAAGCCCTATACAAGGAATCTTCTGGGCAAAACCATGAGAAAGGCTCTGTCCCTGCCAGCTGTTGGGATGGAAGACACACAACAGCTCTGAGCTTAGTTACTCTCCAGGCACTGCTTGGAGTGGCACTTCAGTGTACAATGTCAGCGTACGAGACATGGGGAGAGCAGAGGACCTGGATGGAGTGATCCCACTGTCCCATCTTCTCAATCTTTTTCTAGTGAAACTTCTATCTCCTCTGGCTTCTTCAGTTTTTGTCAAAAATTCTCTGTCCTGTCATCTCCTATAGGCTGCATAAAGGCATCTTAGTTTTCTGTTGCCCTTCTCTTTCCCAGCTCAGCCATCCCTGATCCTTGTGGGTCCCTTCCAACTTGGCATATTCTGTGATTCTGTGACTCTCTAAGTATATTGGCTTGGTCTTCTCCTCTTTTCTTCTTTATCCTATTTTCTGTTCCTTTTGTTCTCTCTTTCCAGTGATTTGTGGTCAATAATTCTTTCCTTACACTGTGGAGCAGGATTTTTCAGCCTTTCTCATCATATTCAGGTGTTCGTAGGTCCCTCCCTCTCTGTGCACACTCTGAGATAGAGTTCTCTTGTGCACCATATTTTTCACCATGTGAATGAAGAAACAGAGTCACCACTCTGCCTCTCATTCCCCAGGCTGTGCAGAAAGCTAACCATCCTTCCGTGGGCTGATGCCTTTCCCACCAGACGTAGGAGAGGCAGGAAGACAAGAGTTTTTCCCTCATGTGATTTGTGTGCATCTCAGACAGGCATTACTCTGCACACAGCAAGACATTTAGACTAAGATTTTGGCATAAAAGCTGTGGTATCTTCACTTCTTGGGGACACAGAGCCCTGAGAGCCGCCTCACTGCCCAGCAGCTCTGCCAGTGCTGAGGGCTCTCCCAACAGGCAGAACCATCACCATACCTCCAGCATCTGTGTAATGTCCTGTAGCCCAGGCAATCATGAACTCCTGTGTTTATTTTACTGGTAGAATACACCTGCAACTTGAATATTGTATGATAAGCAGATGTTCACTTCTATAAATTGAACAGTGCACAAAGATTTATAGACCCCAGAGGTTCAGATTTAGTGAGTGGGAGCCAAGGTCACAACTGGACCTTCAGATTCAATAAATCTTGAAATTACTGGAGTGTTGGGGGAGGGGAGAAAGGCATTGTTATAGACGTATAACAATTTTAAAAGTATGCCAGTGATGATCTGCAAAGCAGATGTAAGTCAGGCTGGGTTTGATATGTTAAACTGACCCTGCCAGGTAAGAGATGAAATAACTTGGGGTTTGATTTGGAGTCACATATGGAATACAGGAGTGGGAATGGTGATAATAAGCCCCTGTTCATTTGAGAAGCAGAGGGAAAAAATCTCCATTAAAAAGAACAAATGTTTTGTTTTCATGGTCTAAGGACACTGTTGATATCATCAGTGGTGAATTTATTCTAATTAAAGTATTTTAAATGACATATCTGTGCTGTGTTTTTCTTTCATGCAGTACATTAATGAAAACCACCGGTTTAGCTCTGGAAAAAATGAAGTCCTGAATGAGCAGAGTAGGTACCTGCTGGTGGTCACCCCAATGATGTCTCCCAGCCCAGGAGGCAGAGTTAGCATTTGGAGACCTGGCAAAGAGAACAGACTGCCAGAAGTAATTCAGACTGTAATGCCCCTTCAGGCTCTGGTCTCTTTGCTGGAGCTTTCAAGACAGGCTGGACAACCTGTCCAATGTATGGACAACCTGTGCCAATGCCTCTGTGAAAGGAAGAGAGGTTGGAAATCGTGAAAGTTAGAGAGTGTAAGAGGCAACAAGGAAGGTTTCAAATGGGCACCAAAATACCCTGACATTGCTGTGTCATAAGCACCTTCATAAGGGCACCTCAGTAGCCATTCCCTTGTGATAGCTGCAATAAGGGTCTAAACTGAAGTGGATAAAGTCTGAAACACCAAAGGCAGACTGAACTGACCCCTGCTAGCCCAGAGCCCAGCCTGGGCTGTAAAGCCCTCCAGAGACGTAGTGTAAGTTTGTCTGTTCCAGACTCCTCACCATACCCAGTGACTCCTAAGTTAGTGCAGTCACAGCTAACTTCAATCAGCCAACTTGCTGTCACATGTGACCAACTGCAGATGCAAACAAGAGAAAACAAACACCAAAATGTTGTACTCATTTTTTTCTGTAGTTATGCATGTAAACAACTCCCCCAAACTCAAGTATGTGAAAGCAGAGCTGCCTGAAGCAGAAGCAGCCAGGAAGATGTAGCATTTGATGGCTTCTGTGGCAACTAAAATGAAAGTTTTCAAGCCAAAGTGAAGTAATCCTTAATAGCCAGGTACATTTTTTTAACTGAGAGTGCTCCCAAATAATAGTGTGGGATATAACCTGTCTGCCAGCTGTGATACAGTTAACTCAAAAAGCTGACAGCTTTTTGAGCTGAAGTATTTGCAAGATTTTCAAACTGCTTGCACAAGGGTGCTCTAGGTGCCCACAAGCAGGTTCTTGCTTGCCCTCCTGAAGCGAAATCCAACGTGAAAGGCTGCAGTCAGTTAGGAGAGGTCAGTGCCCAGAGCACTAGCCTTTCTTGCTCTCATTCTGGCTCAATTTTCACTTCTGGGCACACAGCTCATTTTAATTCTCACACCCCTGCGTGAAAGATACAGGTATTTTGCTTTAGAGGATGTAATGAAGCTCCTGATAGGTAGAGGCTCGGAAAAGGCAGCTGTAACAACCTGATGTACAACAAATCTTCTGTCACCTGGTCTTTCATGACCAGTGGTGTGTTTTCTGCACTCAGCTCCCAAGTTGTGGGATGGAAGCACCTCTCCTGGTGCCACCCAGAAGTCTCCTGAAGTAATCCCAGTCACCACAGCCCCTCACCTGGAGATTTTTTCCCCACAGTCACAAGCTCTGGGCTCATTAAGGAAAGCTATTTCTTGGTTGTTTCCACACTGCTCCTTGTGAAAGTCCCATACAACCAGGACAATCGGGAAGTGTTTACACTGTCTGGCCTTTGTTCTTGTATCTTTAAACACTGACTCCAAAATAATTCTGATTTCCATACCAGACAAGCACATTGTGACCTCCTTGCTGGTGAGACACAGACTGTGGATTTCCCTGCCTTGGAAATTGCAAAAGATAACTCTGGTAACTGCAACATCTTTTAAGGGAGCCCCTGGTGTCCTTAATGAAAAACTCATTTAGGTAAATCAGTGCTCAGCTTCGTTGTCATCCTGTATCAGACCAGGCTGAGGTAACAGCAAGTTTAGTGGTTACTGTTTATTCCCAGACATTTACTAATCCCATTTCCCACTGCTGAAAAAGGCGTTAAAAATCACAGTAATCTCCCACTGAAAGGAAGACTTTCCCAACAGTTGTATCCTTCAAAGGCTCCGGTCTTTTCTTTCCCCTTACCCTGTCCCTAGGTAGCCCTCTGGGACACACGGTTATGTGGGATGCCAACTGCTCACTATTCATCATGGCCCCGCTCTCCAAGGGCCCATTGACTCTCAATAATTTATCACTGGATGTTTTGTGTGCTGCTGCAGAAATAAATCAGCACTGGGAGCACCAGATGCTCCTGCATCCCATCGCACCGCATTAATTTATTAAAAAAGGAGTTTTCTCAGCCCAGCCATGGGGTGCAAGGGATCTCCCCCACAAGGAGCAGTGAGGATGGGGGTTAAGGTCTACTGAGCCAAGAGTAAAGGGTGTTGAGAGAGAGAAAGTTCAACGTGGAAGCAGCACTAACTTGGAAACCCTTGCAGGGTGAGCAGGCGGTCGGCTTTCCAAGCAGAGCTGGTTGTGACTGAGCTCCAAGAAAAATACATTTAGTCCTTAAGTGTGTATTTTTCGTTCTGGGCTCACGGTCTTTTTTTGTTTCTTGGAATAGGTCTCGCACCCGGATACAGCAAGTAAATATCAAGCCATAAATCACAAATTTGATGCTTGCTTTTCTTTCTTCAAGGTTGTATAATACAATGAAAGAGATCAAGCAAATGAGAAGCTATTTTACGCTGCACATGCAGAGTGCAAAAGGCCCTGGGTGTCTTCCAATGACCCCACAAGAATGATAGGCCTTCTGCTAACACAGAGATCTGTTTTTCTGAGGCATCACACAAATCCTCTCATGGATTGAGGAGTTTCTCCTGTTCTTGTTTTCTTTAATGCTCTTGCAATACAGTTAATTTAACATGTAATGACCCTTCACTCAAACCTTCTGCACATATATATTGTGGTAGTTCCATCAAATGTGCCTCTGGGCAGAACAGGAAACACAAATTTCCTACATTCTCTCCCAGAGTCCTGAATGCACATCAACAGCTTTTCAGTGCTTATCACCCTTGGTCATTTCTCATCTCCCCTTCAGAGGGGGAGAACCACAGCTGCTAACATAAAATCCTGCCTCTGACCACACCTGGATGATGGAAGAGTGCTGGGACTCCTCCTTGAAGTTCTGGGACCTTGTCCTTGAAGCCCAGCCTTGCCAAGGTTGCACATTCTGTTCCATCACTCCCTCATGAAGCAGGATCTCAAGTCACACCACTGGTGCTCTTATAAAATCAGCTTCCTCTCACCTGCAAGGGGAAGAACCAAACCAAGAATTCTTCCTACACTCCAAAACATAGTTTAGGATAATTTCTCTACTCTAGGAGAGTGCCCACTAAACAGGAATAGTATAACGGGACAGGAGCACTCCCAGTACTGCTGATGCATTAGCAGCCTCCCTGTTCATTTCTGAGCATGAAAAATAGGACTTTAGAGCATCATGCAACTATCTGACAGCTATTTTTTGTGGTGACAGCAAGAAAACTCACTTTCTTGTCACCAGTTCCTTTGCCAGGTTTCAAGTCTCTGCCCCAGCTCCCCAGGGACTCCTCAACTTTTACAGGAATGATCTGGCAGGTGGGTTGTAAACCCCCATTTCTGCCTCCTTTCTCTCCTTCTCCTCAAAAGTATCCATTTGCACTGACATTTTCCCAAACTTGTAAGCTGGGGAAAGATATGCATTGTGCATAATACTAGCCTGAAGAGATAAAGCTTGCCAACGTTATGGGAAAGCATAAGCAAGAGCTTATAATGGGAAGTGTTGGGCAATCCTGTCTTTACTGAAGGCAAAATCCCCCTGTTGTGTCTGCCACCAAGATTAATTCCAGATTTCCTTAGGTTCTTGTGACATGCAGAGGGCCTGTCCCAGAACTGCTTAAACGCTGTCAGGTCTAATGCTCTCTTTCAAATCTCTCAGCCCAAGTATCAAGAGCATTATTCTGCGGAGATTTTTCCTGAAATCTTCATGAGACAGCATTGGGAAATGCTGGTTAGTCAGTAAGACCGTTGTTTATCCTCCTGGTAAAACACAGCTTCCTCTAAACCAGAGCCATTCCCTCCTTGAAGATAAGCAAATGTTAGCGAAATGACTGTAAATCATGAGATTACTGGTTAAGGTTGCAGCAAAACTCAGTTTGCATCTTAACTCTGCTTTCTCTCATTTACAGCCTTCTTCAAATGTCTTCTTTGGCACCGAAACCATTTGTCTCAACCTACAAGTGAACTTTGGAGAGGGGGAGTCTGAATAAAACCCCTACAGCTGTTTTTGAATTATCCAAGAAGAAAAAAAAAATATGCACATTTCCCAGTATAAACATTATCTTGGTTTTATTTTGGGGGTTTTTGTTGCGTTGGGTTTTTTTTCTTAAGTTCAAGGAGAACATTCCGTTTATTTAGAGTTAGACTCTTTTATTTTATTTAGATGTCAGCACAGCACATCTGCACTTCTCGGTGAGACAGAGGAGCACAAGAACTGCTCTGCAAGGTCAGACTAAGGGTTGGTCTGACCTCGTATCCTGCCGGTAGCAGATGCTCAGAGCAAAGCACGGAGGGAACAGGACCAGTGCCCAGGGGCCTCTCCTAGTGTCCCCACTGTTCTCCTACAACTTCGTGCTCACAGAGCTACCTGAGCCAGAGCTGGACCGCTGTGTTTGAGAGTCACCAACAGCCCAGTCCTCTCCAAATTTGTCTAATCCCCTTTGGAGCCGTTCTACCCTCTTGGTCTTTGCAGATTCTTGTGGCAAAGGCATCAGCACAAGGCAGCTATGCTGCATGTGAAATCGATACTTCCTTGCCCTCTTTTTAGACCTGATCTTGTCCTTGGAAGACTCCTAGTTCTTACATTAGGAGAAACACTGAATAGGCTTTTTTCCCCTGGATAGGCCTTTTTTTCACAAACCTTGTGCAAGTTTGTGCATCACTCCCCTTGTGTAAGCATGGTCATAGTCCTCCTCAGTCTTGTTTTAATTCTCTCTGTACCTCTGGCTCTTTCATATCCATTTTAGGGTGATTCAAGCATGGCATGGCTTGGGCTTATGCTTCATACAACAACAGCCTTGCCTGGTAGCATTTAGTACTTAATTTGACTATTTTTTACATTTGTTGCAGAGTATCAGAACCATGTTTTCATAGAATTTCCCTTCAATATTCCAAACTCCTTTCTAAAAGGCTTGTTGATGGCCAGCTGTTGGCTAAGCAGTTGTCATTCTGCCACTTCTCCTCTGTTTCATTACTTTCCTCCTCCCAGTGCTGGCTTTCTACTGACATTTTATCTTTCAGTCACTCAGCTGGGAGTGAGTGAAATCCTCCTGCAACTGTTTGCTGTTGGTTCTTCTGAAAAGTTCTGCATCATCCACAAATGTGGTTAACTCACTCTTTATCCCCTCTTCCAGGCCTTTGATTAACACATTGGTGTATAACACATCTACACTGTTTTGTAGACTAGAGTAGGGCCATGAGAGGACTTGAGCTTTTTTTCTCCCACAGCTTGGCTATCCAAAGTGTCTGTGGTAAAGCACCATTTTTGGAAAGCTGGATGTGCTTAGGCACATCCTTACCGACCTCTGCCAACAGATTTGCAAAGCCTGACTCTTACCTACATAAGCAACATGCCTTTCTTCTCTCCATCACTCCCATGCACACAGGATCCATTCCTGACTATCAATTCTAATCTGTGATAGAATTTTCAATACCCTACCCGGTTGTAGAAGGCCAGGCCATTAGTTTGCAGTTCTCAGGTTCATTCTTGAATTATTTCTAGCTATAGTTAATATATCTGGAATAAAAGATTCAAATGTGAGACTTTATTAATAATTAAAAAGGCAACAAATGTTTCCTGTAGACAAGTTCAGTTATCTGTGTTAGCTTCCCTGTTAAAAAGCATAACTTCTTCGACAGACTGGGCCAAAGTATATCCACAATTAAAATACTCAGAAAGTTCTCCTGTTCCTTGAATGAAACATTGATTTATTTTTTTTCCCCACTACAAACTCCAATTTTTTATTCACAAGTTTCACTCCTGCGGTCTCTTGTTGGGTCAAACACAATGTGTGACATCAGCCGAACATCCAGAAGCTGTCACGTTGTTTAGCATCTGCAATTAATGCTATGATTTGAGTTCATAATTAGATCCCTCCCACACTGGGAAACGCACTGTTGTTAATCTGCCTCTATAATTTCAGTTGTATTGGCACAGTAGACAATACCCCAAGCCTGTCAGTGTTCAAGGGATGACATTTGGACAATGCCCTTAAGAACGTGGTGTAACTTTTGGTCAGCCCTGAACTGGTCAGGCAGTTGGACTAGATGTTCTTTGTGGGTCCCTCCCAGCTGAAATAGTCCTGTTCTATTCTACTCTATTTTATTCTACTCTGTTCTAAATCAGAGCTTTCCCTGTGCACACTCATTTCCTGAAAATTTATTATGTTTTAGTGTATTTTCCTTCAGTATGATTATCCCTGAGTTTTACAAAGCAGAAATGTGCATACTTAGTGTAAACAAATGTATAATATAGAGTAAAAATATGCAAGTCTGTATTTGACTTGTCTGTTTGTCCTATACACCCAAGTACATGTGTGTGTGTGTATAACACAGCATGAGAGTTCATGCAGACACTGGAGAAGATAAATGTGCAAAAAGCACATATGTACAGGACTTGTAGGATAGGGTTGTTTGGTTTTTTTTTTGAAAACTGCTAAATAAAACCCAAAGAGGTAGAAGTTACCTACAGCAGTGAAGGCATCAAGTGTTTAATCATGAACGTAATTACAAATATGAAAGCACTGTCTGTGAAATCAACGCAACCAATCAGCTGGCTCAAAAATAGGCTCTTGCCTAAATATTTTGCCTACCACGGGCTTCAGTGGGGATCACCATGGTACCTCATGGGTAAATAAATGCAGATTAACGGAGGAAGTGTGGGTGCTTTCACCTCTTTCCCTCAAAATTAGCAGCACCTCCACACTGTGCAATAATACATCAGGGCTGTGCAGCTTTGCCTCCACCCTTGAGTCAGTTCAGGGCTGTGTTTGTCTCTGGGCAATGTTAAATTTAGGGCTTGAGTTCCAGGACTACTCATCTTCACTTTGCAGGTCTCTCAGCTGCAGTATATCACTCGCAGGCCAATGCCCCTAACCCATAGGGGGGTATCCCATGTGACATACATTAATTTATAAATGAGAATGATATCTGAATGCACCACATTTCAGTGAAGAAAAACAAACCCTATGGACTCTTTCAGGGCTGTGATAAATTAGGATGTGCATGGTACAAATATTTATCTTGCACCCTTATTACAAGTATTTCCTTTTCACTGGTTAATTTAATTAAGAGGTGTCCCTTTGGATTAAAACTTTGTAAGATGGATATATTTTTCTCCAAGCCATAATTCATTTTGAATGAAGAGAGGAAAACTCATAGCTCCTGAACTTATTAATAATGACCTGAATTAAAATACATTCCTGGCTTCCTTGAACACTTACGTATGTTACGGGATAGCTGGGAGGGGAAGCAAGAGGGATTATTTTTGTTTTCATGAGGAGGACCTGATCCCAGAAACACTGTTGAACATGTATGATGAGGAGTTAGTCACAATGATTTCTTTGGCAAGGGAGAAAGAAGCAGAAACAAAAACAACACTGACCCAACTTTCTGTCAACACGGGGGAGGGGGATGAGAGAGCTGGTATGGGATAATTCGTCTTCTCTCCTGAAGCCCAGGATCCCTTCTCGCTCCAAAAAAGCCTCCCTGTGCTTGGCAGCCTGTGGCTGGGCAGGATAACAAGGCCAGGAGCAGGAGAAATGGTCAAACCTGCCTGGAGTGGCTCATGGCCCAGAGTGGGTCACTCTCCTGCACAGCCCTAGGGGATGTGGGGGCCTCCCTCGTGTCCCCCTCTCTGTGTGATGCAAATCATCACCTAGTGCAGGACACTGGACCCCCAGGGAAGACAAAACCCACAGAAGATCCCAGTTGGTTTAGCTCGTAAATCTTGGGAAAGAGTATCCGACCTCTGAAAACATTACCTGAGCTGTGGACCCAAAATGAAAAAGGGAAAGATGAAGCCTGCTGGAGAAGGTGCTGTTTAGGACTTCAGAGGGTCAGGATTTTGCCTTAGGTTGCTGTGCTGATCTTGGATGTGCCACTTCATCTCACTGCTCAGGAACCCCTTCCTGACTTTCCTTGGATTTTTTTTCCAGGGCAGTATCCCTGGATCACAAGCCAACTCCTGCTGTGTCTGTGCAAAGAGATGAGGCTCTGCACACAGCTCTTCTGACAAACAGGCATTACACAGAGTTGGTGACAAAACTGCAACTGTTTTTCCAAAATCTCTGCTTTCCCTCTGCTCACAATTATCCTAGAATTGTCCATCAGAAAATAGTCCCCAGCTCAGTCCCTGCGGCGGGGTGAGTGATTTTGTGCCTCATTATCTCTTCAAGGTAGAGTTTAGACGTACAAATGTTTGGGAGACGGACCTATTTTGAGAGGCCTCTTCTTCCACGAAGGTTTGTGTTTATTACTTCCATCACTGCCTCTGTGACAGGCGGATTTTAATGGCATTCAAAGTTGAATGACAGAAAAAGGCCTGTCCTTTTGCTTCTTCTTTAGAGGAGAATTTTCTGATCAGTTTTGAGTATTGTGTCAATACATCCTGTCACATTTTCTTTCATTACAGAGCCTACCAATACACTTCTAGCAGGCTCATTAACAAGACAAGGGGCATCACTGTCAGAAGAAAAGGCTACTGAAATGTAAATACAAAATCTAGCAAAACATCTCACACATATAAACTTGAACTTGAGTCATTGCTGCAGGCGTAATTGAAGGGGTTTCTCAATACATTATTCAAATCCATGTTGATGCTATTTTGCTTCCCACCCCACTCCAGCACCTGCAGAAACCTCTCTGCTGACCCTAAGACCCTTGGTGAGATTCAAGCCAGAGCATTTGGTCAATGCCAGCTCTTACATCAGTGACTGGCACCTCTTCATGGCTCAGACGTCCCACTTTTAAAAGAATAATTATGGCAATGCTGTGAGTTGAATGACAAAACTCAAAGAAAAATGAACTTGAAGATGTTTCCCTAGCAACTGTGTGCACCAGCGTTCCCACCAGGCCAACATTACAGCATCACACTTGTAACTGAAAAAAAATACAGGCTGAAACCTTTACCACTTGAATGGCAAGTGCAGCCCAGCAGAGACACTGCCTTCCTTGGTAGCACCAGTCAGTGCCCAATTCACAATGTTGGCTTTCACCTTAAACTATTCTGGATAAGGAAGAGCAAGAGCCATGAACTGAGGTTCAGTGAGCATAGCAACCTCAGGAGCTGGCCCTGAAAATAGAAAAAATAACAACTTAATTTCAGTATTGTTAAAATAACTGTTAATTATCTCTTTCTCCTTCCATTCCTGATCCTTCTCACTACTACACTAGTGCAATCCTACCACATGCTGTTTAATGAGTCACCTTCTGCCATCTGACACACACTGGCTTTCTTGAAGCAGCAGCCATGAGTTCCCAGAGGGCAAAGCAAGGCTTACTCACCCGGTTGTAATCATCTTTGTGCAGCAAGTCTTTCCCAGTCCTTCTTGCTCATCTTTCCTAAAACTGACTCTTGGGAACAATATGTCCTGGTGCAACCCACCCTTTCTTTCCTGTCAGACTCAGAGGTCCAGATTGTCCCTCTTCTGTACCACCCAGAGCAGATACAGAGAGTGATGCAAATAAGAGAAGGGAAGAAGTAACAATCCCATTACTATCCTAATAAACCCACCTATCTTTTGTTTACATTACCACCACCATTTTAACTGATGCAGTCCAGTCTACTGCACAAGGTAAACTTTTTATGCTGAATCCTGCATTATTATCTTTCAGAAAGACAGTGACCATTTCCCTCAGGGATGCTATTCTGGCTTGAATATTTAGGCACAAAGGTGAAAGGCTGCTATGACATCATACTTTAAAATCTATTTTCAAATTTAAATTTTCAAATTAAAATCTATTTCCAACTCAGCATACTCTGTGTTTCTATGATTACCTATTAGTTGTGCTCATGAGACAAATGCAACATTATACCATATCACCCCAAGAACGATTTCTGCTCACCTGTGCTAAAAGCCTCCTCTTCAGTAAGCTTGGGTTCCACCTTTTGGACCTTAAACATACTGAAAATGCTCCCCAGAGATGGCCAACTGATTGTTTTCTTTAGCTGATGTATGCTCAGCATCACTAACATGGATTAAGTTAGCAATATTAAATCAAAAAAAATGTACCTTGCACTGTGATTTATGGTTTACCTCCTGCAATACGAGAGGCCTTTGGCACATGAGCCAGAGATGCCTCAAATGCCACCAATGGTACAATTTTATAAAAAGATTGTGAGGGGAGGGAAGTGTTCATCAACATCCACACATCAGTTGTGCAGCTCCTCCTCCTGCTTGTCGGGTGTTAATACTCACACCATTCATGCTTTCTATGGCTCTCCACATGCCACCAGCAGGAAAAGCTTGGCATGGGGCTTTGCAGGGCAGGGCTAAACAGTCTCAGAGCATCTGAAAGCCTCAGCTGATGAAACAGGAGGAAGACTATGAAACCACCCTTATCCCCAAGAAAGGCAGTGTTGCTTCTTACCCAGGGAAAGCCATTGGTTTGTGCAACTGAGCAGAGCAATCCAGGAGGGGAAAAGAACGATCAAAAAGCTGAAACCTCTCCTTGGTGAGGAGGTAATCCTACAATCATTGGGTCTTCTTTGGGAAAACAGTCCCCTGTTGGCTTCCAAGCTACACACAGAGACATGGGCAACCAACGAGACCCACAGTCACCTGCAGACTTCAAATGATGAGTTTCTAACCTGAAAGAAGGGCCCAATCCCACTCCTTCTAAACGACAAGGGACTTCTCAGGAGGCTTTGGAACATTTCATAACTGCACACAATGTAGCCAATGCCTGAGAAGTCCAGTTCTCTTCTCTGTGATTCAAATAACAGCCCACCCACATAGTCAGAATACGATGTACTTTAGCATAATGAGAAGTCATCCATTCTCTTCTTATGAAAGTTTCTTCTTACAAGAAAATTTCTCTGTTACTCCATCAATCCCCTCAGCTGACACAGGATGATAGAGATGCAGTAGTTTAGGCAGACAATATCACAGACATTTTTCTGTGATGCAGAATCTCAGATGTTGTCTCATTCATCAACATTCTTCCATGACATCAGGAATGTTATCTCATACCTAGGAATTACTCCTTTTCCCACCCCTGTGCTGTCTTGGTAGTGTTACTCGTAAAACCTCCCTCTACACATAGGTTGAAACTGGCACTGAAGTCACCATCTGTCTTTTCTGTCTCCACAGGGCTTGCATCCAGACTCTCATATTGCTCAGGAGGCAAAGCACAGCTTCTTCTGGCTCCTTGTCCCACCAGGTGCTGGGAGCCAGAGCCACTAATGCTGCGGCCACAGAGGAGTCAGTGTGACTGTCACGGGTTTGGATCACTTAAAGAACCACTGCCAAAGGTATCAGCAAAAGTGGTTTTATTGAAATATGACGCAAAGGTGCCACTTATCAAAGTCTGACGGCAAGTTACAGTACAGCAAATCATTTGAACAGTGGTTCAAAACCACCAAGGCAGAGTGAAAGTCACCAAGACAAAATCAAAGTTACGGTAACATAAGGTTATGGGTGTCACTAGTTGCTTACCAAAGATCTGCCATTGGTGAAAGGCCTCTCTGCCTCGAGGAGCAACCTGGAGAGGTGCCCCAGCTCAAGGGGAGATCACTATGCAGCCAGGCTGCCCAGTAGGGAGAGCTCAGAGAAGGCTCACTTGGGCTGTCATAGCTATAGAATAAAGTGGTTGGCTTGTGGTCACATTACATGAGAAGAAAAAGGTCCATGAGGCTCCTTGTACCCACACCTTTCTTTCTTCCTTGATATATAAGTCCAGGATGGGTCAGGTTGAAGAGGATCCCAGTGAGTCACCAGGTCCAACATCCCTGCTCAAGCAGGGTCGTCCCAGAGCACACTGCATAGAATTATGTCCAAAGGGTTCTGGAATGCCTCCAGTGAGGGAGACTCCATTGCTTCTGTGGACAATTTGTTCCAGTGCTCGGTCACTGCACAGGAAAGAAGTTTTTCCTCGTGTTGAGGTGGAACTTCCTGGGCATCAGTTTCTGCTCGTTGCCTCTTGTCCCATTGCTGGGCATCCCCGAGCAGAGCCTGATCCTTCCTTGTGACACCTCCCTGCAGACACTGACAGACATTGATGGGTTCCCCTCTCAGCCATCTCTGCTCAAGACTGAACAGGCCCAGCTCTCTCACCCACTATTCATCTGTTGATACCATGATCAGTGTTCCAAGCCCATATGCATCAATGCTGAGTGTGTCACTCTTGCTCCTTTGTGGGTTTTCAGAGAACAGGTTGGAACCAGAGAAGTTCTTGGCCCAGTTATGGTTTAGGTCTTTACCCCCTCTGAAGCCTGTACCAAACTACTGCTAGCTTGGTTAAGGGGATGAGTGCATACCTGCATATCTGCAATACTGCATTTTGAGCTGGGATCTGCCAGGATCTGACCCATTCCATGCACCTGGCTGCTGCAGCTGAAGCATGTGGACTACCCTGAGACGAGTCGGGGATTCTGTGTGCAAGGGTAGGAAAGCAGCAAAGCAATCGCCCTTTCCCAGAAAGTAAAGCCAAACCCTGTTCCCACAGAAATCAACTGTTGGGACCTCAGGAGTGACAGCTCAAAACCTTCATGATTGTTTGCCTTCAAAAAGGAATTCTGCTTCACTAGGATGCTGAGTCTTTCTAATTCACATATTTGATTTGCTTCGGGTCTTGGGTTGTCTTCATTATGGGGCTGCCAACAGGGAATCAAAAGGGGAGTCTCTGAACCTGCTGTGAGGCCATGAAACTTCACTGGAAAGTGTCACGTGTGGGGTGAAAAGGGAGTGGGTAGGCACATTCCCTAGGGAATGCCCTCCCTGTTTGATACCATTGTTATGGAGAATTAAAACTTGAGGAAGGCCAGTGAAATGCAAATGGCAGGAAGCCCAAGAGACACCATTTGCTCACTTCTTACCAGGGTTCTGCAGAACAAAATATCTGAGTTTCTGCCTTGTGTGAAAATAGGTGTCCTAAAGGCCAAACTCCCTCGTAGGTGTAAAGGTCAGGACTCCAGCAGCAGCGAGGTGATAGACAGAATCCCAGCAGTCACTTGAGATGCTTACTCTGGAAACAAACTCTCACACACAAGTGGCAAGAACAGAAGAGCTGATACAACAGCAAAACAGATGAAAACCGTGTGTTTGGTCTCAGGATGAGTTACCTACTAGGAGAGGGCAAGGGCAGTGGCTCCAGCTTTCCACATCCACTTGAACCCAGTTGGCAAGCGAGGACAAAAAACTTCCTGCATTTTGATGAGCTTAATATGATTTTTAACTCCACAGGAAGAAATGTCCTTCAGCAGCAAAGTAAGTGACAAGATAGAGGTGGCTCATTCCGTAAGGATTTGTTAAGTAGGATGGTGCCCAACGCCACTGCAAAATAAAGCTCTTTTGGACAAAGGAAAGGGGTTTTTTGTTGTTGTTGCAAATGGCTTAATTAATCACTTCCCTCAGCCCCAAATGGAAAGAGGCTCGGGCTACAAAAGGTCTGCTTGTATTAATCTCCAGGCGAGCAGACACACTTCCTTAAAATACATTTAGCTTTCAAAAAAAAGCTAGCGGCAGAGGTTCAAAAATTGTGGGCTCCAGGCATTTCAATGAGGCTTTTCTTTTAAAATAATAATAAATATTAAAATAATAATAGAAAAGTACACTGAAACCCAACTCTAGGCAAGATTTTGTTCCCATTTCTCCCGTGGGAGAGGCAGGGTGAGGATACCACTAGTCCTTTAAATGCAATCCCTCCATCTAAATGATTTCCAATGGGATCTCCTGCCCTTGCCTGCAGACAAAAGCAGAATGCATCCCTGTTGCCAGACCACCTGGGACATGGGGAAGAGAGGAAATTTCCAGATGGGTTTTAAGACAATTCATTTATATTTATGTAGCCAGAATAAATGTTTTTTTTCTGAGATAGCATTTCCCTTTGCTCTATCTAGACCACCAAGAAAAGAGGGAGGCACAGAATTTCTATTGCATTAATAGTACTGGTGTTTACAGTTTTGGCTTTTATGAACTTGTGGGAGCTGTTTATTGAGTCATAAACTCTACTAATGGGGATATTATCTCTAAATTATATAAGTACTACAGTATTTGGGTTAGTTAAAAGAAAGGTTTAAAACAGTTACACACTTACAGTTTATCTCAATTACCAATATGATCCCATAATGGGAATTTAATTGCTAATTGCTAGCTTATATTGTAGAAGAACTACAATAACAACACACAATATACAGGCTGTATAAACATGTCCAGACAATTCTATATCACCTCCTTTCACTGCTACCTTCTAGCATGTTGGGGGTTTTTTCTTATTACAAAGATTTAATTCCTAAATGCTTCGAATTAGAGATTCCTCTTTGTCAGGAAAGCATTTCCAGCAGTGCTTTGTTTGATGGATTTTAGTGAGCTGCCTGCAACACACTCGAGTGGCTTTGAACAAAAGGGACAGCCTTATGCACACGCTTTAATACTTTGCTAAATTAGATTCTCAGGAGCTCCAACAGAAGAAATTGTACTTTCATTTAAATCAACCCACATTTTCCTGTTTACCCAGCTGGAGTGAGGTTTGACCAAGACCCACTGGCCAGAGCCTGAGTCAAGCTCAAGCACAGCCAGGTCCTGTCAAGATCTACATTTAGCTGGTTGTTTCAAATCCCTTCACAGTGAGTGCAGAGGGATGGGAAGGGGTAACAGGCCTCCTTTAGACATTCCTGTAGGCTGGTCACTCCCTAGACATGCCAATTGCCCTTCCATTGCCAAGTAAGGGATCCAGAGAGCTAGTGCAGGTGCAGACATCTGAAGGCAGGGGACATAAATCTCACCCATAAACCTCATTCCACTCTGGAGGAGGCTGTGTCCCACCTGCAGCACAGCAGCTCTGTGAAGGGTCTTCCTCTTGGTTTTCAAGACAATGCCATTCTTCTGACAGATTTGCCTTTGGAAGTGGGAGCTCCTTCAAGTCCTGTTAGGTGATACAATGAATTTGTGGTGTTACAGATCATCCCACCACGCTGCTTGACAGGGATGTGCATCACATTTTGGATAAGTTTGTGAATCAGCTCCTTTCCTTCTCTTTGTCCATAGTTCTTAACACAAAACTTGCCTGATGAAAGGGGAAAGCAAAGAGGACAGATGGCTGGGGTGAAGGGCAGATGAGGATAGCTCGTTTATTTGTGTGTAACACATACCAGAAGAAACTTCCAGATGATTCAGAATTGACCAACTGTGCAGAGAAAGAGTTCATGTAATCAATCTAGAACCTTAATATATTATAGCTACATTAACTTCCTTCCTTGTCTTGTTTATGCTTCCTCACTAGTTTAGAACTTTACACCGGAAAATGGTGGGGACACAGACTTACCCCCACCTCCCTTTCTGGATTGTTTGACCACTGCCTAACACATGGGTGCTGCCTCTGACTGGGTCTGAGTCACTACCCTAAACAAACTACAAAAAGGAATTAATTTAGAGCAAACAGCAACTTTAAAAAGTCTTCTTTCCAGATAGTTTTCTCTCAAATGTTATCTATACTGCCCTCTAAAACCTAAAAATAATTTCAAAAATCTAACTGAGCTCAGATTGTGGTATTTTTTTTCCTCATGATATTCTAAACTTCTTCTCAAACAAGCTACTGGTTTGTCTTTCTCATTGGGCTGGGGCTTGACGGTTAAGTCACCTTGAAGAGGAAGAACTGCTGCAAGAAAATACACAATAGATATGTTACTGAGGGTACAGGACATTATTGCTTAAAGAACTAATGTTTCCCTCCATGTCACTGAACTACAGAATGTTAAAAACTGGAAAACTCTTCTATTAGTTCCATGTCTCAAACCACAGGAACATTTAGAATGGTCCAGCAAGCACACAACTGGTGAGTTACTGTTAGTGATACATGGACTGCTGTTCTCTGAAAGCAGTCAAGTGACTGAAAACATCCAGCATGTTGGTTACTGCGGAAACAGGATCCCTGCAGTTTTCCCACAGAAAGCTTTCCTCTGGGAGGCAGAAATGTCTCCTGGGCTAAGAGGACAAAACAGAGAGAGCAGACGTAGGAGTCAACTGAGCTCAGACTTTTTATGAGAAGAGCTTTTCTGCCATGAAATAGAATCAACTCCCATCAGCACGAGGGACGAAGGCAGAAAGAGGACTTCAGCATCCCTTCATTTACGCAGATGAACATCTGTCTGCTGCTGGTGGTCTAGAAAAACACAGTAGCTGCCTGGATGATGAGCAGGACACAGGAAAATATCGCCTGGTGAGAAAATTCCATGTTTTTCCCACAGGTTTTCTATGGCTCCTTGTGGTGACCATGTCTGAGGGGGCCCATCTGCTGGTGACCGCCAGGGGCACTCTGAACTGGACAGGACCAGAAGCTTGGCCACGAGCCAGCCTGTTTGCAGCCATTTGCTGGCAGCAGCAGCTATTCCTGAGAACTTGGAGCCTCATATTCTCAAATGCCAAGTTGAGGAAACAAACATTAACACTGAACATGCAGCAGAGCCCAGCAGTGGGATGGGGAGCCGGCCCTGTAACGTGAATCCCTCCGCTCCTGCCGGGGACAGCACGGATACTTGTGGAAAGAAGATATCTTTGGCTGCCCTACAGAGATCGAGAGCTGAGATTAATGGCAACTGTGGGGGCTGTCTTCCCCTTTATACCATGCATGCTTTAAAGCTGTGGCCTCCTGCCATCTTGAAACATAATCCTGTGGTATTGTCTTCATTCAGGCCCCTCATAAGCAATGTGAAAAGAGAGAAGAAGCTGGTGGCAGGATTAGAGGAGAGGTTGAAATATTCTGGGCAGCATATGCTGTAAGTCACATTATACAAAGAGGATTATTGGACTGCTCATTGGCCAGGGCTTTCCATTCTGGAAGCATTGCTGCTTGTAAGAGAGAAAACCTGGTGAAAAGTGTTTATAACATGTCAGGGCACAGCGTATGACACACTGTGAGCACAGTGACAAGCACTGAAAATATTTTTCAGGGCCTGTCTGCCCTCTCCTAGGAGATGGTTTTGTGTTTGTCAGGGTTATGCAAGATGCATGAGAAAAGAGGAAAAACAGAAGTGAAACTAATAATTCAGAATGGTATTAATAAACACCCTAGAATTACCATCATCAGATGACCCAGCTCAACCTTAAAACCGAGTACTGTAGTCTTGGAAGGCTGTTTAGGATGCTTGTTGTGAGGAACCACAATTTATAGTCCAGCTTTAATTTATTCATGGCAAATTATACCCATTTTTTTCTTAGACTACCAATGTTCTTACCTGAACCAGATTTTCCTCACCTGGCAACCATGTATTTACAGAGAGTAGTGGTATTCTGAGACTTCATTTTATTTCACTAAATAAGTCAAGTTCCCTTAGTCACCTTTCTTATCCCTACTCTCTTGGTCATCCTTCTTATCTCCCTTCTCTCGGTCACCTTTCTGGTTCTTCTCTGCACTGGTTCCAGTTTGCAGTCACCTTTCTTGACCACAGTAAACCACAACAGAACGTGATTGACTAGGCCTATGCACATGGTTACACCCAAAATTATTAAAAGCTATAGTTCTCGGACTATTTGTTTCTTTTAAAAAGGCTCTTCTTTTCTCATACACATAAAGGAAAACAAAACAAAGTGAATTTGTCTTTTCTAAAAGCTATTTGAGAAGTTCTGAATGTTCAGAGTCAACTTTTCTTGGAAACGCTCATCTGTGCAAGATTTCCACAACTGAAACAAATCCTTCTGAAGTCTAGGGAACAATAAAAATTTAAAAGGGAAACTGCATTCATTTACTGTCAAGCTCAGTCTTGGTGGTATGTTATAAAAATATTCAGTTTACACCAAACTGGCTTCAAACGCAAATTGTTGTTTCGGCTCTTGACGCTGTCCCTGTGGTCAGACATTTTTCTTGTCATGTAAGAGACCATTTTCCTCTTTTGGATCAAAAAGCAATTCATGGTCTTGTCTACAACCTGGGGCACTTAAAAGTTCTCCCAGTTTTCTTTTTGAACCCCTAGACACAGACCGCAACTTGCCCATTTTATTGCAAACATCTTCCTAGGTAGCAGCAGCACACATAATTATGCCTTGCCTCAAGACCTTTTTTGCTGACAAAAAAAAGGTGAAGAGCTGCCAAAAAGTTAATATTTTGCCATATGGTGGGAAAAGAATAAAAATTTCATATACACTACCACGCAAAACTGCAGGAAGGTGTTTCTAAATGGAACCTTCATTCTAAAAAGGATCTCCAGGTTTCAAAAGAATTACTATTGTCTTTCCCTTGGTTTGGGGATTTGGATACATTGAATTCTCATCTTTCTAAATCAAAGAATTCTTCCCCAAACTGTAATTTCAGATTACAGAAAATGCAGGGTACTGCAAGTGTGGGCTTCCCAGGCTCACACCTCTTCCCCTCCCCCTGTGGAATCACCTGGATGAGTCAGCTCCGCCTTCACTTCACCTCTTCCATTCCTTAAACTGGAGGAATTACTTCTCTCATAAGAATATACAGTAAATTCAGATCTAATCATGGCTTTCAGATGGCATAAGCTTAAAAAGATACAAAAATGCTAACAGGAACCCCATTTAGTCATGAAGCAAAAAGAAAGGCATCAATTAGTTTTCAAAGGGCAAGTGCAGTTCTGCTGCAAGAAGCTGCACCCTAAAACTGTACTGGAACACCTTCTCTTTGTACATGTCCCACCCAAGTAAGCTTGGGTGGCTACTAACCTGAGTCACATTGCAAACAAAAAGCAAGAACTGGCAGCTTCCTTGTCGTGCCTACAAAACATTTGCTTCCACTTTGGAAGGCTATAATTATCCCAGATACCAGAGCAACTTTATACTGTGCGAAAACCTTGCTGGCATTTCCTCCACAAAATAACAAAGTTTGACACAAACAGTACTCGAGCATCACCACGGGGATACAGCAAAAACACAGATATAAGCTGAAGGGCAAGGGAGGAAATTTGAATGCAATTGCATTATTGTGCTAATGCAGTTCGACCTAACATTTGAAGAGGTCATC
The DNA here is from genome assembly GCF_003945725.1 of Corapipo altera. Lineage (NCBI taxonomy): Eukaryota > Metazoa > Chordata > Aves > Passeriformes > Pipridae > Corapipo > Corapipo altera. The sequence continues at coordinate 6,109,946 of NW_020884872.1, read as the reverse complement.
CAACAACATTTGTTTGCAGAACAAAGCAGGGTCAGTCAGATTGTGCACTATTTGACTCAAAGATTTTTCAGTACTTGCAAATTCTCCATATAACCAGACACAAAGATCAGAGGATATAGTTTTAATTATGCTTGTATAAGTATGACAGAGTACTGCTGATTTAAAAGAGGTTCCAAAAACACACAAGTATGCATCAGTGCTTGAACGAGAAATTAAATGTAATAAAACCTATATATTTTCTTGTTTTACAAGAAATGTTTTCAGTATCTGTCTACAAAATCTTTGGAGCTGAAGCACTAATCTAAAAGCAGCGCCTTGCACAGATGAGATTATTCTTCCTTGCCAAACAGATCATCCAGAAGAGGTAAGTATTTGACCACTTTCACAGGAGGGCATGTTGGTATTTGGCTCCAGTCACTTTGCTTCTGAAATAAATAATGCAGAGAATATCTTACTATATCATAATGAAAATGAGAATAATTAAAAGTTGGTCAACATAAGATTGAATGAGCTGCTTCAGTTCCACAGACAAATCTGTGAAAAATTGTGTCTTTATATAGAACATCCTCTTATAAGATTACTACATGCACATTTTTATCAATCTTGCAGAATATTTTATTAAAAATATTTTCTGTTGTTAGCCCTTTTATAGACATTTTCAAATTAAATAATGCTACATTTTCTTTATTAAGATGCTTATATTTGAAATTCTAAATTCATCCATGTCTTAACACCAAAAATCATACAAAATAACAAGATAGAGAGAAAGAAGAAAAAAAGCCAGCTAAATAATCACAACTCTGCTGCAGAAATCTAGCTGTCAAATACAGGTACTGTAGCCCCAAAATACTGCTATTAATTCATGGTAAGTCATGTACAGAATGACAACTGAATTCTAAAGTTGAACAAGATTTAAATTCCTTCCTTTCTCTGATTTTTTCCATTTTGCATTTACCTCCTTGTTAAAATATTCCTGTACTGTACCAAAGACAGCCTAGGCATTGCAGCTAACTAACAAAATAACAAAATCAATAAAACTCAGTAAACTACACTGGCATCCATCAAAAACAGTGTGGGATGTCAGTATGACAGTGACAGCAAAGCTTTGGAGCTGATGGGAATTGATTCTCCCAGCACGATGATGATCGATTATAACTTCTATTGACGCTCTTCCTTCCGTTTTGATTTCAGCTGTAAACTTCCTGTACCATAACTCCATGTACCGCTCTCAACTGGGATCTCAGGCATCAGCCACAACCCTAAAGTGCATCCACTGGCTGCCCTCCAGGTAAAGACAACACTTCTTGCATACCCAAGCAAACCCTCACCTTGTACTCTGATCAGAACATGTTTCACCACCAATGTCCACTTCAACTCCCTGCTTGTTTCACAAGCACCTTTCCCTCCCCACCTTCAGTGTGAAGGCTGCCTCCTGGTTCCACCACTGCTTGCACCCCAACTTCACCATGTAGGAGCCACCTCCTTCTCTCACCTACCAGAGGTGCTCAGTGGCTATGAAAGCCACTCTGTGAGGGAATAAAAATGGTCAAAAACATTCAACAGAAAGAATATCTGTGCCTTCTCTTCTTTCACCCTTGCTTTTGGGTAAAGAGCTTAGCACCAACTTGAAGGCAAAAATCCTCTGAGCTCTGAGTTTCTTTCTGAGTCTGTGGTGCTGAAGCCCACGAGTCCCTACCCTGACATAATTCACTGACAGCAGTCACTGTTTAAATACTGAGTTATAACCTAAGCACAGAATTCTTCTGTAAAAACAAAGAATACCCCCTGAACAAAAACTAATGCACATGTTGAACCACAGGACTGCTGCATAAAACATGTGGAAGGGCTTTTATTTGATCTGTACATGATGGAAAAATTCTTCTCAATGACAAAGTGAAAAATAAACCACCATGGAAAGCAGAGCAAGCCCCCAGAGAACTGGGCCCTCAGACATCACTGACAGTTTGAGATGCTACAGAAGAAAGAGCTGGTAAGTCAGGTAAGAGTGAGAAGTCAGGTTAGTAGCACAGTGCTTGAGGAATACTGGTTTAAACTATGTCACAATTGAACTTGAATTCAAAAGAATGCTATGTTTCTAAATGGTCTGAATACAATCAAACACGTCCTGTACAACACATTGCTAGGCCAGAACAGCAAAATGATGTGTTGGCAGAAGGGCTTTGGATTTATCTCTGTTACGAAGTTTTTTTAAAATTCAGCATAATTGCCTTATGGACCATCTATTTTAAAATGTTCCACTCAGCACAAGATGGCAAGATCAGATTAATCTCTGCAGTTTGTTGATACCACATTTTTATTTACTCTAAGGAGCAGGCTGGTGCACATATACAACGTGGATCCATCAGTACTTCTCTCAGTGTACAACTACCAGTGCTGTGGTGTGTTGTGTACAATTTTCTTTGGAGTTATACAAAATTCATAGTTATTTGCTTCAGTGTCAGTGGAGCTTAAAGTATTTCAGCAAGAAAACAGATCATTTGACATGTGACAATGCTATTTGTGGGGGAAACAGCATTCATGCCCATTGTCCATGGACAAATACATGTTTCTCACTCTCTTCTTGTTTTCTTCTGTAAAGATGTTCCAGAGATGTGATAGCTATTAAGCATCTCCTCAGACTTGTTTGACTGCTCTGTTTCATCCTAAACCTCTCAGAAAAAGTTAATTACTTGAAGAAAACAGGCATAAATACACAAATATGAAAAAATATTGTAGCGTCCACTGAATAAAACACTCTTGTTACAGCTGGAAAAATTGTATCAGTGTGCTGTACTATTCCCTTGATCAGATACACTGGTTTTACCTTGATACGACCCTTTACTGTCGGGACAGGACGGATTTGATTCTCTCTCCAGTTCAGCCCATGCACAAACATGTGATAGTTCACCTGCTTATGGTCATCTTCATACCTAAGCAGAATATCCATAAGATGATTCGAGGTTAAAGGGAATTTTTAACAAAGTTATATAATGTTATCTACAGCACAGTAATACATTACCTTTTGGATAATAATTTTTTTTACTCCTTTGTTTCCAAACACTGGCAGGAGTGCAAACACATTACAAGCTGTGAGGAGCTTCTGTATTGTACATTCTTTTCCATATTCTTACACCTTATTATTGTCTCTTATAGTAGAATTCAACTTCTTTATTTTTATTTCATTTCAACCAATTTCACTTTAATGTTGAAGCATTGCCCAACCCTTTCCAATACTGGGATCTCACAACTTGTGACAAACAGGGTTGGGATGATCAGTGTATGAATCTTTTGTGCAGAAAAGAAACAGGATGATAGGAAAGACATGTTGGAACACAATTGACCTGCTTTATTATGACTTCTACAATTATTTCCTGAAAATAAGCAATCCTTCAGAAATGCTGCTTGCATATGCCTTGGATTAAGTTTACAACTGACAAACACACAGCTCTCTAACCTACCAAACAATAGCCATATTTTAAAATCACAAGCCTTGTCATTTGGAAGTTGGTTTATGGCACCCTTCTTTATTTCCATGGAATAAATACATCTTTGTGTCTGTTATGACTGTCCCCTAAATGCGTGAAGATATATATGCTGCCAGCTAAGGTCTACAGGCACATGTGGAAAATGATATTTCCCTCCCTCCAATTTCTAAAATCCTTACCCTGAAAGGACAGATTTGTAAGCCACATCATCCTTCTGCCATTGATTTGGATGAAGCAGCTTCAGAAATAGAAGTCCTCAATTCAGCAAAACACTGAGGTGATTCAGACACTCTTCTTTCAGCAGCACCAGTCAAATGTTGAAAGATACCTTCAAGCTGAAGCTTAAATCATTCTTGAAATGAACAGCTCAACTGCTCTGCTATAAATACAGCACTGGCAGCTTCTGTGAATGACACCTGTCTCACCTAACACCACCTGCCTGTGAAAGGGACACAGTTTGGGCACAAAAGCACACCCTGGAAGTGTCTGTGCTTCACTGGGGTCCATGGGGAGACATAAACACCTAGCAAGGCTCAATACCTCTTATTTTTGTGCAAAACATTAGGTTAAACAACTCTGCCCTGAGACAAATACTATTGCACGGGAGCAAGATCATCTCCAGGAAACGAGTCTTTTAGGAAATCATCTTCCCTTGCTCTTAAAGAAATAGCAGTGCACAAAACATGGGCCTCAAATCCCTTCAAATAACTGCAGAGGGTTCTGATAAAAATTAAGCATGAAGGCGCTTTAAGGGAGAATTTATAGCACAAACTTGGAAAACCACACCGGAGGAGAAATAGATCCGGTGACAAAAATAAACTTCAATAAACTGCAGCTCATCCTCTCCCTCTCCTCCCCCCACACCTTTCATTTAATAGTCAGCAGGAGAGATAATAATAAAATATACTGAGAGCCATAAACTGAGATGCTAGTGATAAACTGGAATGTTAAGTACAGTGAGTTATGCTGAACATGAAAGCAAAGTCAGAAAAGAATGCTACTGCTACCAGCACTAAATGGAGCCTGAAACACTGACATGGGAAACCCTCCAACGACAGCTTGCTTCTTTATCATAGTTCACATGCAAGTTAACACTTCCATAAAGCTTTATTTTTGGGGAATACATCCAATATTTGAGAAAATTATCATTCCCACTTCCGGGATGTGCTTGTTAGTTGCAGGGGGTTTTTTTTGAAGGTGACAATAGGGAAAAGAAAGGAGTTTTGCATTAGAAGTAATAAGACAATCAAAAAGCTTATACGTCTTGGAAAAAAGAAAAGCAATGGCACATAGGTTGGAATTTCAGAACTATCACAACAAATTTTTTTTCCTTTTACTATGATGTAGTTATCACAATGTTTGCTCATTGTGAAAAGTCAAAAGATTAATTCTCCTGCCAGGGGTCAGAGCTGTATAAGCAGGATTTTTAAACAAAGAACAAGTGAAGGCATGTAAGCACTTGATTTTTATGTCAAGGCAATGAAATTGAGGAAAGCATTGCTTCTGCTTTTAACAAACATTAACAAGGAGAAAAGTCCTTTGATGACCCAGCACTGAGATGACAACACGGGCATGAAATTAACTATATACCAAAGATTTTAACATGGGCAGAGGAATGGGATTCCTAAATCCCATATTTAAATAGCTACAGAAAGCAGCTTAAAATATTACTCTAGATAATCCAGAAAGAAAAAAAAAATCTACTCCTTAGGTCTCCTTACTGCTGTGACTTATTGTATCAATCTACTAAAAGCACACATCAGTGATTTGGCACAGAGCATCCAGATGGACTGAGGAGATGTTATCAATTTGTGCATTATTAGGACAGAGATGTCATACATTTCAGTGGCTGGAGTTAATAAGACCGAGACTGACAGTGCTCTTCAAGAAAGGAAATTAGATTTGTCTTATCAAGAAGATGCAACAAAGATAGCTTGAAACCATGGTCCTCCTCAGTTTTGCCCTATGACTTCACCAATGCATGTGATTTTAGGCTATGAAAGTCACTCCCCCATCCCTATCATAGTTTGCAGGGCTTTTTATTTTTCTTTGACATTACAAATATAATGTCATATTTCTGCTTCTAAAAACACATTTGTAATTAAATAATCCAGATATGTGAAAAATCTGGTTAAATCACATTATGACCATTCTTGAGGATGTTTTGGCGAGTAAAGGTTACTTCCTAATATTTTTTTTTCTTTCCCATCAAGAAATCTGTAACCCAAACATTTATGTGAAAATTTAAATGTACCTGCAGAGTTTTTTAAATTCCTTTGTTTTTCATAAGGTGTATTGAGAAATTAATCTGATAATAACAGAGCAGAAGCATCATGCTACTTTAACCTTGGAGAAAATGTTAGGATTCCTCAGCCTGTTTGATAGTCTCTGTGCAACACAGGTGTACAGAGACTAAATTGTCACAGGTCTACACCTAAAGTGTCATAAACTGCTCATATGGAAAATTTAAACCAGCAAGCACAAGTCCAGGCAGCCTATCAGCACGAATTAATTCATGGCTAGCATCTTGTGTATACATTTATTCATGTCTGGAACAACCATGAATTGAACCATCAATTCCTCAAAATATTGAATAATAGAAATTATTTGTTTTAAGAGATCCAAATACAAATGTTAGAGAGTCTTTTCACCACAAATGGCATAGGGAGTCTCAGGCATCAAAGGTAACAAGTACAAGACAGAGTGCAGGAAAAAGATTTTGGGACCATTTCCACTCTTGCTCCTGCTACTGGGACACTTGATGTAGCAGGAAAAGGGGGTTTCCTTCCTGAAAGAAAAAGGTCAGCCCTAAAAAAACATTACAGGTAGGCAACTAGGTAAAAAATTATTAACCAACTACAATCCAGGGAAAAACTGAGCAGGTAGGAGTGGCCTGGCCTGACTTATTAGTGACTTGAGAACTGGGATGACCATGTAGGAAGCCCACTGCTGTCAGGCACTGCTACCTGAGGCACCAGGGATTCACCTTTTCAAAACCACAAGCCCCCTTCAGAGTCAGACTCACCTTGGTAGTGTAGACAAGTGAAAAATTACACAGCTGCTTTTAAAAAAAATTAAAATACATATTTATAAAAAAAAGGGGGCATATAATTAACATGTAAATTAATGCAGAATAATCAACACGTAATACTTGTAAACTTGTCATCCACTCTTTCTTCTCCCCATTTTTTCTTTTCTTCTCTGCCAGCTGTTTATATATCCTCTGGCAAAGGACTGCCTCTTTTTAAGTCCTTGTTAGCATACATTTAGCATTGCAGTCGATAAAAATGACAGAAAAAACCCCCACCTAAATTCATTACTTAAGCAATTTGGTAAAATTTATTTATTAAACAAACTATAATTGTTCATTATGCCTGCATAAATTTAAAGAAATGCTTATAATGACTACTGTAGTTTTCTGGCAGAAACAATTGTGTACCATCTGCATCCCTTAATACATTGTGATTAAAAGTTCTGTATTGTTTTGTGACAAAAACAAAGTGAGGAAATGCTGATGACAAAAGGAAATACTTTTTAACATGCCAGTTCAGGTAAACTGGAAAAATGGATACATTGTTGGGTACCCAAATCCTACTATTTCACCATCCCACAATTAAAAGTATAAATTAACACTAGACAGACAATATGAAAATGTCTCATGAAACCCCAGTCTTTGAGATAATTCTCCCTGCACTATGTGGCAACTGAGTGGTCTTTGGGTACAATAAACAAAGTCTTGGGTCATTTGGAGGTGACCACAAAATTAGACAGTAATTTCTAGTCCCATCCCATGCCTTTAATAAGTGACACATCATTGCAGTATAAGTTACAAATGCAAATAATAAATACTTTATTACCTTTCAAAATGGAAAAATAGAGTCATTACGTCCTGCAGAAAGTCTTTGCCACCTAATCTCAGATAGCAAAGCTGAATAAACACACAGCTTCAGTCTTCAACTATTATCTGATCACATTGTCCAGCATCACTTTATAGCTGAATAGGGTCCAGCTAGTGCATTAGCTATATATACTTATTCTGTGGGGAACTCAACGACTTTCATTGTACCACTTTCTTCCTTCATAGATACAAATACACAGGGTAGGACCACAACTACCCCTTGCTTCAGACACAAAATTACACGTTTCCTCATTAAACAAAAAGAAACAGGGAAAGAATACTGTTGACAAACTTCACCCACACTGAATGGCACCCTCCCCAGGAGCAAGACTGTTCTTTATGAACAATAAATCTGCCTGTTTTATGATTCTTCAGTGTTGAAGAAAACCACATGAAGCAGGAGGAAAGCAAGAGCAAAGTCTAAATCTCATTGAGCCAATAAAACTCTTTGATTTCCAGATTACTGGAAATTAACTCCTATTGAATAGACTTCAAAAAAATCTTTCCCTGATAAGGCAATAAACTTCCTGAGCTATGCCAAGTGCACATATTATTAAGTATGTGACAATGTTCCTTATCACCTGCAGTGCTGTGACACCGTGTAAACTGCTACCTTGGAGGCAGCTGACGGTGTAACTTAGAACTGGCATTACACAAGGCTCAATATCATAGGAAGCACTTCTCACACTGATTTCCAAGGCCCAGCTTCACACTGTTTACCTTTCTCACACAGAAATCTGTAAGACAGGCTGGCCACAGCCCCTTTAGAAGCCAAGGAAAACAGATGGTAACTTAGAAATCCAGCTCTTATACCGACTGAGGAGATAACTCTCTCCTTCTCCATCACCTACAGAAAGAACCTACAGCAGCTGAAACCCCCTCCAGTTGTCATGGGTACCTGGCTAAAGCTGGGTGAAAGTCAGCCCTTCATCTCCTCCTTGTCTTCTAAGCTTATGTCTGATTTTTATTATAGTGTACTGGGCTTTTCCTTTTTAACTGACTACACTCAGACTCTTCAGGAGAGAAATGGTTCAGGGCACAAAAGCTTTCCCTAGTACAAATTCACAAGGAATAAACAGGTCCCTGGAGCCTAGGCTTGCCTGTTTCTCATCAGAACTGTTAGTACACAAATAAAAACTTTCGGTCCCTTGTGCATCTATTCAACTTCAGCCCTTAAGAAGTGGAAACTATAAGAACCCCTTGTCTGATACAAGATGTCTATTATCCTCCAACAATTGTGTTGGGTAGCTTGGTGGGAGTTCTAAAAAATAAGTTTTAGTTTACTGTTGAAATTCAGACATGCTTCTGATGACTAATGCTCACTGTCAGAAGTGATGAACAGCAAACAAATTGCCCAAGTTGTGTTATCTCGCTATTGCAAGACACTGTTCTGAACATTTTTGGTATAGAAATGGAGGTTTTGTGAAAAATATCCCCTTAGGCTTCTTAAAGCAGGCTTGTTGGTTTTGATTTCAAGTGGAATTCTTGCTTGCAGTACGAAGAAGCTTTATTAAAATGGATTCCACACTTCTGCCTGACAAGGGTCTTTACATTATTTGATAAACCCAGATACTTAGTTTGCAACTCCTCCTGAAATCAAGAAGCATATCTACCTGAAAGCATCTAAACATGACAAAAAGACAAGATCTGCTCCTGTTTTCCTACAAGGGAAAGAAGAAACCAACGAGTATGCATTTACACCTACTACCAGAAAACCTGGCCATGAAAACCAAACTCAACAAGACATCAGTGTTCAGAGCACCCCAGCTTACTTTGAACTCTAGTCTTCAATACAAGTGTACTGAATACTAGTTCTTTTCACTTCTATTCCCATTAACAGAACTAGCCAAGCAGTTTGTCTCAAAACAGTTAAATGTGCTGGGGAAAAGCACCAAAACCATGCCAACACTCCTTTTCCTTTTCAAAAATTATAATAAAATGGGTTTCAGGTGAGGCTAATAGGAGCGACAAACCAATTTATTGACTACTAATGCTGTCTACTTGATTCAAGGACATTTCATTGGATTCACCTTGGTGTGTTTCTTAAAACTCACATAATGTGCTTTCATAAGATTACTGTTTTTACCTTACACACATGAAAAACTAAAGCAAAAAAAGTGAATCTCATTGAAAATGGTATCAGTATACCTGATTGCTAAAAGACTAATTCCATAGAAATGTGCCAAACCCCAGATGATTTATCATGCCAGACAAAATGAGGAGAAGTTGCTAAGATGGATGCACCTCGATTATAAATATTCTATAAAAAGTAAAGTCTGCATGTGTATCAGGACAAAATCTTCATCATGAAGTGATTCATATTAAATAAATGACAAATTCTTAAGATTTGTGTGGGCAGTAGATATTTAGCATTGATTTGCATCCATGCATGCAGCTCACACTATCTGCCCTTAACTTACCCAGTCAGTAAAGTTTCCAGAACTTCATCAGACAGTGGCAACCTAAAGGACTTGCAAATAGTCCTGCACGTCTCATAGGGCAGCACTCCACATCTGCACATCAGAAACAGAGGGGTAGAAGCATACATTAGGTATTTTCCAGGTTTGCTTCAAATGAATGTTTCTGTGAATAGGAAAACACATAAGGAATATGGGGATAGAGGTAAAGAAAGCAAGGTTTTATGAAATTTCACTATTACAAAACCATGAAACTTGAAAGTCACATCGTGGTCTTTCTCTCCCATACTGAGGGAGAGATGATTCCTTAATGATCCCTGTGATTCTTTACAAAACAAAAAGGGCAAATGAGTGGCATAAAGAATCCAAATCCTTTCTTTTATCCCTAAAATCACTATTTTTCCTCTTTGATTTAAACTTCTGTGTTTTGCCTGTGATGTCACAGAACGTTCAATGCAGCACCTACAATAAAGAGTCCACACACAAAATGAAAAAGAGGCAAAACGTCTGTCCATTTCTTGTCTACTCTCAGGTGTTGAGAGAGGCTTAACATTACATATAATATTCTTTAGCCACAACATATCATTTGCTCAGCAACAAACAGCAGGTTGGTCGGTTTACAAGCAGAGCTTCCAAAATAACAGCTTAGGATAAATAAAGGAAACTTACTTTTCACGGTCGTAGTACATAAACACTGCAGACAGTTGATCAAAATTTTCAAAGCTATTTTTCTTCAGTTTTTCATGAGCCCCTGCAAGGAGGAAGGTGAGGTCTGTTTGACAGTCATCTCTCACACCGTAGTGACGTCCAAGAGTCATAATTTCGTGTTCTGAGAAGGCTCCGCCAGTGACGCTGACTATCCAATTTCTGCTCACAAAAACAACAGCCTACGTTAGTTTTAAATAAATGAGTTAAAACCAATCACTAAATCTCTGGGAGAAAGAATGTCCACATTTCCTCAGCAGTTGGCTATAATACAAAAATACATACTAATCATGACTGAAGAGTTTTACAAGAGATGCCATCCTGGTATGGAATATTAGCAGAGTGAATTTTGTCACTGCATTTATACAACAAGACAGTGAAATAACAAGGTATTGCTCTGTTTTGTTCCTAATTGTATTTTGCATTCTGCAGCACAGGGTTAATTCTCTGTAAACACAAAGCACGCACAACAACAGCAGCATAAAACACAGAGAGAGAAATAACAATGGCAGAGGAAGTTCACAAAGCATTGTGAAAGCTGGGCCTGATGGGCAGCTTTCAGGGAAAAGCAGAAATGGGTCACAGAGAGAGGAAGAAAATTACATTCAAATTGTAATCACAAACCCTCCTGAAAAGAATGTAAGACTGGAGGCAGCAGCAAGACCAGTTTAAGCTTGGACACTGAAAGCAGAGAATCCTACCCCATGTAGGGCTGAGCCTGAGATGTGCTCTCCCAAGACTGCACGTGTTGCTCAGAGGAATCAGCCCAGTCCAAGGCAGAAGAAATGTTCCCAAGATCATCTGATAGGCCAGAGCTGGCACTCACTGTCAGTCCCCTCAGCTGTACAAGTTCTCTTGTCAAACCTGGCTTGGTGTAACTACATTGGCTCTATGATCCCAAACATTTGCCCCTGGTCCACTCACGTTCAACAAGATCTTTTTTATCAGCAAGCATCAACATAGGCCTACGTGTCTCAATCAAAATTAGATTAATTACATATAATATTTCTGGATAAACTGCATTATGAATAAACTTCAACATAATTGCTGATGCAATTAGTGCTGTAACTTGTGGTACCCTTGAGGATACTGAATCACTGTGATTACACACTGATCCTTGAAAACAATTGAAGAAATTAGTAGTGATTCACAAAGTTCTGACACAAGACTCAAACTGCTGGCTGGAGAATACTTAAATTGCTGAATTAATCTGGTGATGGGTCTCTTCACATCCACATGTGACCTGAAAGCGCAGAAACTTAGGACCCTTCCAAATTTGCAAAATTTTAACAAGGAACATAATTTTTCACTTGCATCCTCTCAGAGGCTCGTGTGGTCCTGTTCAAATGAAGGTATCCCTCTATATGATTGCACTTACACAGCTATTAAAAAAAGAATGCTAAACACTGTAGAGTGTCTACTTTGATTCAACTGCTGCTTTTTTCATATTAAATAAATCAGAACAACCCTTTACTTGCAGTGGCAGGAAATAAATACAAGAAAAAGACAAGTTGTTGACAGCAGCAAACCCTACTTGAGATCATGCAAACTTAATGACCAAAACTTAGTCCATCTGCTGATACTATCATTATCTTCTCAGTATTGTTATGCCACTTACTGGATATTATTATTTATACTGCAGCAGCATTCAGAGATCCAGTCAAAACTGGAGTCTCTGTCCTGCATCCTGCAAACACAAAGAGGAGGACAATGCTGCCTGATAAGCCTGGCACTCCCAATCCCTGGGCTGGCAGAGCTGGAAGCGTGGAGATAACATCAGCCACCAGAATATTTCCACATACTGGATTTCCATATACGGCACAGATTTTTTTCCAGTGTCAGGATTTTAAAAGTCTTTTATTTTCTCAATCCAGTCAGTGACAATCAAATCACCAGAACCCACAGATAAAATTATTGTCTCATTTGGGAACTAAGAAATATTTTAGTGATTGCCAGGGACTAATGAGTGGGACTCAAGACTTACAAACAGAATTAAACTCTAAACATCCAAACTCTTCCTGACAAAAAGAAACAAGCTGCAATAATTTTTCCCACAGTTTTGCTATCTTTTGTTTTACTTTTTTTTTTGTTCTAGAAGAATAAGACAGATTGCAATCTGAATTTATTACAGAAAGAACAAATAATAGTTAACTGCTTAAGAGAGCTGCTTCTCAAGCTGAATTGAAGATAGGTATCCTTGTTAGACCCACATGGCTCTTTGTCTGTAACAGCAAACAATCTTGCCAGTAGCTTATGGGAAAAAATAGACTGGAGAGGGCTGTGTGATGCACAGGCATCTAAGTTTTAGTTATTCTTTGTTCTCCTTTTAACAAAGCTTTCAATAGTTTTAATGATAGCTTAAGGGGTAGCTTCAGTGTACATCATATATTTATTTTCTGGATGAAGTACCATAGATTTGGATTCTCAAAGCAGTTGAAGTAAATTGTGTAATTACAATTCTGCTTCGCTACATCATAATTCCAGGTGTATTTTTAAATGCAGCTCATAGAAAATTACATAGGTAGAAAGGAAGAAATCTGAACAGTCAAATTGAGAGCACAGTGAAGCTTTAGCTGTATTTAAGATAAGAAAAGAGGATTATCATTGAAGCTGTCACAAAGATAATTGCCTGTACTAAAAATAATCATTTGTAGTTATTTACAATCATCAAATGCCATGACAGATTAAAAATAAACAGTGATGTACACAATAAAAAAAATGAAAGAAAAATACATATTCTATTCACAGAAAAATATCTTTGACTTTTCATAGATGCAAAGAAGTGCTCTCGTCTTTGTCATCTTTGTCATAAAAAATACTTATTTCATTCTAAAATAAGACACATGTTTCCTGTTAGACCCCCTGTCTTCCCTCTGCAGGAGGGATGTAAGCCATTAGTGGGTGTTCAGATTGACCCAGGTGAGTATTGAGGCCAAGAAAACCTTTATCACGTGGGTTCCCCAGCTCTATTGCTATGGAGAGGGCTACTGCATTTTTTGTTGCTGAAGCAAAGTCCCTCAATACCATACAATTAGACACATCTCTCTCCATGCCACAGAATTGCACCACCCTAAATTAAACAGCTGGGCTGTTCACAGCTGCACAGAATACGGTCATGATTAAATTTACACCCAACTGAGCCTCTTCTTGGTAAAACAAAAATCTTTCTCTGATATTTAAAAGCAGAGTCATCCCTTCCAAAAGTGTGCTTCCCTGACTTCCTCATGCAAATGGTCCAAACGTTTGACAAAGTTTTGCAGATGATTATTTCATAATTTAAATTAAAGCCATAATTATTTGATTTTAAATAGCTACTGTTTACATAAATTAAAACCCTTCTCCAAGTGCTAAAAACTTTCTCCAGACAGAGATTACCTTTCAATTTTCTCCCCTTCTTACTCTAGTAATAACATTTTCCCTCTTAGTGCAATTAACAATTCAGACTCTTGCCTCTGTTGAGTAAAATATCTGAGTTCATAAATATTTTGACCAGAAGCTGCCAATAACTGTGGCCTTAGTTCAAATCTTACCTATTAAACACTTATTTTTCATTTCTAAATAGCAGCTTGTTTTAATTTCTCACTACTTTCACTTTGAGTTGCTGGAAGAATCTTCTGCTGATCTATTGTTTTTCTGAGATATTTCTGAAGCAGTTTCTTCTGCCTCGTTTAACATTCCTATGGGGATGACATTCCAAGCAATATACATCTACTTGTACGCTTTAGTTATTATGACTCTTCCTAAATACACAGTATATCACTTCTGTGAAAACCAAATTCTTTTAAGTAAAATTTTCTCCTCTGTTCCACATAATTAACTTTACCCAACACTGTCCACATGCTCAAGTATTCTGGCTGTGGGATAAGCTGAAATCAGCTTGTATTTGAGCACCGTTTCCTTTTTCAAGTCTCTATATATTTCTCCATTGCCATGTCTGGATCACTGCCAGAATTCAGATTCCTGCTCCCTCTATCTATGCTGAAATCACTATCCAATTATTAATTACTGCTCTCACTACTGCTTTCCAGTCTTTTTTAAACATGCTTACCACTGCCTCCTGTAATTTCAATACACCCTGGTTCCATCAAGACTCTTTTCTTCATCAGTGATTCAAAACCCAAAAACATCATTTTTGGGAGGCAACACAGACATTCCTCCTTTAATTTCAAAATTACTAATTAATCTGTTTGACTCTTAGGATGGACTTTTCTTTATATTTCAGTGTATATATTACTGCTGACTTGTGCCTTCTTCACAACACCCCGTGCCAGCTCCATAAAAAGTAGACAGATTTGAGTTGTGCTTTTCAGCTTACTCAAAATTATCACATTTCTCTTTTTTTTTATTATTTTTTCACTTTCTTTTTCACAATCTCCAAGCAACTGCAAAACAAATCTGTGCCATTTGTCATCTAAAAAACCAGTCATGCTCTACACATTTTGGGGGAATGTGCCTTCACTAAATATTAAAACCCCAAATCCACTGTCTTACCTGAAAGTGTCATAGTCAATGACATTGGTCTGCTCAGGGTCAGCAGTAGCAAACGTCTTTCTGATTTCTTTGGAACGAGATTCCGTCTTGTCCTTCAGTCTCATGAGGAGGACGCCAACATCAGCCACAGGGAACTTAAGAGAGGAAAGCAAGACAGAGATTATAAACACCTGAGGGATGGGATGCCATCCAGAGGGACCTGGCCAAGCTCGAGAAGTGGGCCATGGGAATCTCAGGAGGTTTAACAAGACCAAGTGCAAGGTGCAGCACCTGGGTCGGGGCAATCCCTGGTATCAATCCAGGCTGGGGGATGAGCAGATGGAGAACAGTGCTGGGGACAAAAAAAGATGGAGCCTAGAAAAAAGATGGAGAGGGACTTTTTACAAGAGCATGTAGTGACAGGACAAGGGGGAATGGCTTCACTCTGAAAGAGAACAGATTTAGATTAGATATTAGGAAAAAACTCTTTACTGTGAGGGCAGCGAGGCACTGGCACAGGTTGCCCAGAGAGGTTATGGCTGCCCCATCCCTGGAAGTGTTTCAGGCCAGGTTGGATGGAGATCTGAGCAACCTGGTCTAGTGGAAGGTGCTCCCACCCATGGTAAGGGTGTTGGAATGAAATGATCTTTAAGGTCCCTTCCAACCCAAGCCATTCTATGACAAACATTCTGCAACCAACCAGGCATGTTGTCAAGATGTAGGGCAACACTGAACTGCTGAGTATTATTAGTTTCTTCCTTTTCTCACTTCAAATGCATAAATCAGCACTGAGTTAAGTTTGGAGGGAAGCTTGCTACTGAAAAAAAATTGCTTCCTACCAAGAACATAAACAATCAAACAAAAATCATCAGATCATGCACTCTCAGAAAGTTTATCCCAGCTACATAAAAGGACATCCACTTTTGCTTCAAACATTGCATTGATAAAGCAGAAGTCGAAACGTTTAAAGTACAGTTCTAATAACTTGGTCCTCATTTTATGTTAGTGCACCTCACTGGATTCTCAAATAATAAATCTCATTATTAAAAGATTAGTTAATCTTTTCACCATTGGCTCCAATGAAATGTTCCAACAGCTAGGCTCATTCATATGGGACCACGTTGTCTTAAATACTCATAATTAGCAGATTGGAAATTTCTTAGGAACCAATTTTTCCTGTTGTGTGTAAGAATGCTTAAATGCTTATTTCTTCCTAAATAGGCCATTAAAATAAATTTTAACTCAGATTAAACAGAACTGGAGCAGTATGGCTTTCAACCTATATTCATGTTGCTGCATTAGTGCTCTAACAAGGGTTTATTTGCTAAACCCATTTTTAACATAAAACATATAAGTATTTAGTCATTAAATTGGGGTTGAGTTCAAGTATGATTATCTGAGATGTCCTTATATCTGTCATGCTCTACTTACCTTAAAGGCAGAATGAATTGTCTGAGAATAGTTTTCTCCCATTTATTCCAGAAAGCAATGTTGTTTTAACTAGCAATTATTTGAAATTTGGTATGAGTCACACTAAGGGCCAGGACACAGGAATTGTGCCTCGCTCCCACTTATGCTGAAGTGTGTCTACAGCTTTGTGTCAGTCCAAAGCAATCTAGAAAAGAGTATTTAAAGTCCCAATGACACTGCCAGAGCAGTACAAATTGATCCAAGGTTAATCAATACATCAGTGGTTGCAGGTTTTTCTCAGATTTAGAGAAGACAATTTCTGCCTATGCCAAAACTCAAGGTGCAGCCTTGGCAGGCACCGTGCAAGGCAGTGGTGTAGAACAGCTGGACCAGCAATCAAAGAGTTTTAGAGACAGCAACGTTTCCAGTCCCCTCCCAAACAAAGGAAGGAACAGGCACTGAGAAAAGACTGAGCAGAAGGACTCAGTGAGCAGAGTATTTAAACTGTTCTGTCTTCTCCATGTTATCAAAACAGCTGGTTTTACATCTTTTTTTCTAAACCACATATTCCAAACACCTACATAGATACTGAGTATCTGAGTAGCATGGCAATAACTTTACCCACTTTCCCTCTTCTCATGTAATTGCTGACATGTCAGCATGTAGTCACACTCCAGTTTTGTTTGATTGCCTTGCCCAAGTCAGAGGTCATCATGCTGGATTCAATGGAAGTAAAATCCACTTCCATGTTTGTGCTGCAGCAGGCAGCAAAGTTAGAACAATTGAGACAGTTTCAGAGATGCTGAATTCCCTTCCAAGGAGGCACAGTGATTCCTTAATTCAAACAGTCCTTCAAAAACCTGGATAATACCAGTAGGACTGTGCACAACACACATGGTCTGTTTTGCAAGCAAATTGGCACTTTCCAAAGAAATATGTTTTCCCTCAAATTGGAAAAGAAGTGCTGAAAAGTTTTGAGTTAGACCTTTAAAGTTACTTTCAGTACAGGTAGTAGTCAAAATGATACGACTTGGTAATTTTTCTCTACTTATAACTTAAAAACAATACAACACCTACAATTTTGAAACAGAAAATTGAAACTTTCAGAATATGGTGTTAAACAAATTTTCAATATTCACCTGCACTATGATTACCAACCAAAATTTCATCTAAATTACCATATGCCTATGGAACTGTGGTCAAAATGGCCATTTCTAGAAGAAAAGTATTCCATATGGATTTCTTTCACCAGTTTTCAGAAATCATACTGATGTGTCCTGCTGAAAGAAAACCTCCGTCTATTCAGATGGAAAATTATTTATTTTCAAATTTCAGAAACAACTGAAAAACAGTGATCTTTAAATTGCTCCCCCTTCTTTAAATTATCATCCAGCTCTGTTGTTCTCTTATAAGTGCTGAAGTTGTTATGATTTGAGCATGTGACCCCCTGATGAACTGAGGCAAACAAGGTGTGTCCTTACTTCTGGAGCTCTAGTCAAAGGATGTGAATGAAGAAGCTGTCACTGGGAGAATAAACCTTTTTTTCTATCAGCTGCTTTAAAATCTTAATTGTGCAGAGAATGTTTCAAAATTCACTTTAATGAAGTATTTTCAATGTTGCCTCTTCCTATTTTTCAGGTTTTATTTTGTTAATGTCCAATCATTCAGTCTGGAAAACTAAGACCTTATTTGTTGGATCCAAGATAATTAATACAAACAACGGTTCCAAGGAACATTTACTAATCTAATGATGTGCTGTGTTTTGGAGGATATCTTTGGTTTTGATTCTACTAGAAGGAGAAACTGTCCAGCAGTAAGGACACATCATGTATAGAGCTTTCTATTTTACTGCTTAAAGCATTTAGCAGTCTTAGTATTTTACATCCACAAGCACTTTGCAGATATTCCTCGTTATTCCAGGGAAGGCAGGTGGTGCTAATCCCCATTAATTTACAAAGAAATTGCACTATTCTCATAAAGTATACATCAGCAGAAGCACCTCAGTTTTCAATTTATTTTTGCTCTCTCCTCTGAAGGCAACACCAAACTCAGTACACACTGTAAGTCTGAATTCCTGACTGTGATATGAATTTCTAATATTACAAGGGAAATGTTTCAGCAGAAAAATAAGTATGAATCCAAAAAATCAAATCAAGAAATAAAACAGCCTCATCAGTAAGGCTAAATTGGATGTGTTCACATCTTGAGTACTGTGTACTGCTCCAGTCTCCACATCTCACAGTTACTTTGCAAGTACAGACTAAAAAGGGTGAGAGCCTTCAACTGGACAGGATCAGGCTGAGTGGGAAGGATGTCCTAGATTTACAAAATTATGAAGGTGGTGCATAAGGTGAATAGGGTTCTTCACCACGCTCCAGAACTGGCATTGAAACTAGTGGGAGGTTGCTTTAAAACAGATAAAAAAATACTTCTGTTATCAGATATTTGTTTTTCATAGCAGGCAGTGAACTTTTCAACTTGCTACCACAGCAAGTTGTGGAAGCTACACAGTATCTGTAGGTTCAACCAGGGTTACATCAACTCAGGGACAAGAGGTCCATGAAGTCTCAAGAAGGAATAGGCAGGGATATACCTTCTAACAACCCCTAATAGAGCATGAGTGGATTCTGAGAAAGGAGAGGGGAATGGACAGTAAAGAGTGGCCAGACCTGCATGCACTCCTTGGCTGGCATCTCCTAAAACCATTGCTAGGCAGAGAGCACTGGGCTGTGAACTTTGGGTGAGGAAACTGGGTACAAATAATTCAGAAAAACGTATAGCTAAACCACAGTCCTTAAAGATAATAGAAAGCAACAAGAGCCTGCTTCACCTCATTTGCATTCTTCTCCATGTAGCTGAACGTGTACTCATCAGCATCCACCAAAAGAAAGCTGTGGCCATGGAAACAAACTCTGGCTCCAACAAACAGATCATGAGCCTTGTAGTATTCAGATAGTTCACTCTTAAAGAGTTCCTGCCCAGGCTTTTTAATGCGACCTCTTTCCAAGAACCTCCCACCAGGTATCCCTGTGGGAAGAGAATTTAAAATAATTAATTGTGGATTTACTTACAAAAAACAAACAAAAAACACACAAGAAAAGCACCAAAGCACCAACCAAAAGACACCCCAAAACAGATGATTTGTATTTAAACACCAGTTTTTGTGCTTCAGTTTCTTGTCTCATAACACTCTCTCTCTTCCCCTCCCTCTCCTTGCTAAAAGGACTGTCTGTGCCAGTGTCCACAGCAACAGTTACATTGTGCATATTCTGTGACACGTCTCATTTGAATGCCTGCCAAACACCTTCCCCGTTTTTGTGTTCTTTAAAATGGGACAGAAATGTGCCTCTCCAAATCTTTCCCATAACCCTGTTGACAGCCTTGGAACTGACCCTTGAGAAACACAAGATGCAAAAAGTGAGATGCAGACAATTATCCCTAAAGTGTTAAAACCAAGAAAAGGAAAAAAAACCCCACAACTTCAGAGAGCACTGTCCAAAGATTGTGGATTTTAACTTTTTTTTAAGGGCTTTTGATTTTTTTAAAAACACAGGAATGACATGTCTTTGTCTTCCACACTCTGTTCTGCCAATGCAATTTAATTGTGATCTGCTCCTTCCTTCATGAGGTGGGTATGTCACATGATTTCTTTAAACACTACAATGATTTTATTTGTGTCACTAGAAACTGCACGTGGCACTCAAGGGTAGGTAAGACACTAAAAGCAATATTTCACTTTCCAGTATTATCTCCTGGTGCACCACAAGATTGCTCTGCATGTACCAAGATTTCTAGAAAACATTCTGTCACACGTTTGGTTTCACTGGGATATGTGCCCTATTCCTGTTGATATTTGAGCTTCCAAGCCAACAGCCAAAAGCACACTTCAGTAACATTTAATGACACCTTCATACCAAGTAGTGATGCAAGTCCAATAAAAGGTTGATGAAGAGTGCTAATAAAGTGCCTTTTATAGGCAAAAAACAATGTGAAACCCAAACTACTTTTCAAACCAGAGTTTGGAGCAAATGTCTGTCTTTATTGCTTTATTAGCACCACAAAAGCAAAAGAGAAAAAAATGCACTATGGTAGTGGTCAGATCTAGCTTGAATCAAAAAACAATTCTAATCACTAAAGTGACTCTAATCTTAACACATTCCTTTTCACCCAGCTATTACAACAAATACAAAATTTTAGGTTATATAATCCTGGCAATTGTTTTTAATATTTAATATTTCTCTGTAAGATTGGAACTTCACTCTCACCTTTCTATTTCCTTGCAATTGTGCACTTTAACTGGAAACTTATCTTAATACTTCTGTCCCATAATTGTTTTCTAAATGTTATAGGTTAGTACACTACAAGTGATATAAAGAAAAATGACTGAAAATATCTCATTAAGTTAGAGATTTTGCACTGAAACCTGATAAGGAGTTCTGATGGAAATCTACAAGAGCCAGGCTCAAAGCAGAAAATAAACACCACAATGAAAGACTCTCTTCCATTAAGATCAGATCAGAGTTTGCAGGTGTTTGTACAGCTGTTGGCTGGGTCTTACACTGAGCAAAAAAAGGGGATGTGATCCTCTGCATGGGGAGCCAAAGTTCTCATGCTTTGACCCCCATCTCAAGAAGCGCTTCAAGATGTCCAGCCCTGTGGATTTCATAGAGTTTCACAGTGTTACTAATAGTGTGAAGTACTTCTCTGCAACCTTCAGGTTGCTAAACTTAGATAACTAAGAGCAACTTATTACTTCCATTTCAGGATTGAGATCTGAAGCTTTATTTGCCAGTTTGTACCAGTTCGTGTAAATAAAAAGGCAAAACCTCTGGACCTGTGCACAGAAGGGATGGTCAGGTTATTTTCCATGCCTTACTCCTTTTCCTTAGCCACTCTTATCTCACTTCTGCAAACCCTTGTCATTCTTAACACTGAAGAAACTCATTCACTTTTCTTTCAGACATGACTAAAATGAAGGAGGGATAGTGAGAGAAGAGAAAGGAAGAAGAAAGAAAAGAAGAAAGGTGGGAACAAAGAAACTTCTGTAGTCCCAGGCCTCTTTCCAACTGCTGCTGTACCTTCTCTACCCCATCCCTACTCCTTGTCCTGTCTCTTCAATGCAGCATTGCACAATATATAAATAAGTATATGTGTATTTAGCTGCAACACAAGAAGTTGCATAAATTACAGGCCACTCAATGGCAGGAAACAAGTGAAATAATGATGACAGGACACTGTTGCCATAAGAAGTGCTAAATCTTGATGTTGTACTGAAGCAGGAAAAACTGGGAATGCTCAATGAAGCCCCAGGCAGGTACTCTACACATTTTCAAAACACTTCTCAGAGAACTGCTTGTAATTTAGTTGGAGGTGATGCTCCTATATATGCATTCATAATATAGTTGGATACAAGCAGAGATGCAATCAGAGGTTTTTTGGATTGAAAAGACCCAGACATTCCCAAAAATCCCACTCTTATGAGGGCACTCAAAATTACTTAGTAGGGCCACTGGCACAGGAAATGTTTTCTAGGAGTACAGAAGGCTCTAGATATTCATCACACCTTCATTTTTTATGGATGTGATGTTCATAGCTCTGAAATGTATCAACATCAGAAGTCATTTTCAGCAAAGGCTGAACTGTAGGGTATCAGGAATACTCAGTCCTTAACTGCAAGGAGGATAAGGGGAGCTCAGAAAGTCAACTGCTGGCACCAGAGCCTGAAGCAAAGGGGAGGGGACAGTCCTCCCTGGGCCAGTCCTTGCTGTGACAGTGAGAACAGGGTAGTACTGAGCACAGTGATGTGGTCACCGTTGCAGCAGTGCCTGAAGTACCACACATGTGCTCCGTGCCAAGAAGCTGATATAGGGCAATTCAGGCAGTTCCACAAGAGCCTAACATGCTAACTGAGGAAACCTTCTATCCCTCTTTTTCCCTTGTCTTTGAGTGAATGTGATTTTCTGATTTTTTTTTCTCTCTATGGGTTTATCAGAGGACAACAGTAACTTTTAACAGTCACTCCTCCGATATCACATGTTAAGAAGTGCCAGAGCCCTTCTCGATGTTAACTGCTCTGAAACTGCTGCTGCACAAGCTTTGTGGGCTCCTCAGGAACACACCAATCTCTCCAACAGGGTCATGCTTAGCCAAAGCTTCCCTCTCTCTCTGAGTTACAGAATGACTTCCATGTTCTGTGTCCTTCCATCCGTGCACAAGACACTTCAAGGAAATAAAAACATGCTTGAAAATCACAAAACCTTTCATATTCTCAGTTGGAGGCAGCCTACAACAGACCACAGTGGTCTAAAGAATTTAACCATGACAACATTTGGCAACCATGCTCCAGCAACAGGATCAAGCAACTGAGAAGTAACAAAGCATTTGTCACTTAAACACTGGCAGTCTGGCTCTTGGGATTCAGTTCAGTATTATACACACACACACATACAGACTCTAGCACTGGGCAATCCTCACTCTCTACATGCTCAGCACTCCATGATTAATGATAAAGTATGTTAAAAAGTATCACAGCTGTTTGGCTTTCATGAGCTTCTTCTATACAATGGATGCTGTGGAAGTTTCATAACATGATTTTGCAAAACAAAGGATTTAGTCTTTCATTCTTGATGTCTTGTATTTCCTGTCCCTATTTATCATCCGTTACAATACAATTCCTGTATGTTATCCACAACAAAAGCAAGTGTTTAAAGGCCAGATTTTCAAATTAAAAAGTAATAAAAGTTCTAACGCATTAAACTTGCAGTTCCCAAGGGCTACTGTGAAGTACTGTCATGCAATGAACAGTGTAGTTCTGAGTGAAGAAGAACATGAATTACTATGACATACAGCTATGCAAGATAATGCAGTAGACCCGTTGATGTAATTCCCATTGCTTTTGAAAATCCACATCCCTGCTTCTGCTAGGGCTGAGTCTGGCCACAATGTTTACTGGAAGCTCTAACCAAATGAGCAGGGAAGCTGGGACCGACTGGAGGCACTACTACATCTTACCTGTGTTTCGCTCTGTATATTCAAAAACTGAGATGGTGTCGTCACTCAGGAAGTAGGAAATAATGAATTTCCGATCCTTGTCAATAGGATCTTCTGTGATGAATTTTGCACCGAAGCGCAGCGTGTTACTTTCCATGCCGTATCTGAAACAGGCAAAGGAAGAGGTAAGAAGACAAAAACAGAGCATCTGAAAAGTTTTCACCCCTAAGAGATGCCTTCTCCCGAGTTTTGTAACATACATTAATTGTGTTATTCCTGGACCTAGAAGGGAAATGGCATAAGATTCACTACTTCGTCAAAAACCATTTTCAGCTTAAATTAACAGAACCAGCTGGAGTCAGCCAGATAGAAAGGAATAGTTTTCAGGGGAAAATTATTTCTCTGCCACAAGTCTGGAATGAATTTGTATTCAAGTTCAGTTGCAAATCAAGCTCCAAGTTTCTTTCCAGAAAATTTAGAAAACATTTAGAACGCTTTTAGGTATGTATATTTTCAAATCAAATTCTGAATAGCACGTCATACTAGGATTATCTCCACAAATTCAGGTCCACCAGATGATCTTACTGGTTGGATATTTGTTAAGTGACTGGGTTTTAAATAATTTGCAGTACCTGTATGAATATATTTCCAAGCCTTCTTCTAACAGCTTTCCCCTTTTACAGGGGTTCTACAGGTGAATCTTTAGCACAAGACTTTGCTCTTTTTGTTAGGCTTCAACAACCACTGCCTGACAAACCATTTCATAATGAAAAGTAAAGGGTTACACCATTAAAAGTGCTACAGTAAATTCAGCAGCCAAAAAAATATCAGAAAGTCAAACACAAAACCAAATCTGTGTTGGACTGTTGGATCACACAAAATTCCTGATTAATACCTGGACTAAGACCTCCATCAAACTCCCTCTGACGACAGCAGAGGAAAGAAGGTAGGGGATGAGAAGGTCAGAATATTTGCCTTCTCCAAAGAGAAATTTTGCAGAGTTTGTAGAAAATTGAAGTACCACATTGCTAACCCAGTCCTCATGGACTTGTCCCTTAAAAGCCTGATGAGTTGCATATTTTGCTGAAAAAAAATTACATCCCTACATAGCATTTATCTCCTTCACAAAAATACACAATTTAAAAAGTTGAAATTATTTTTCACACAAAATACCTGTCTTTAACCAGGAATTTCCTGTAATCTTTTAGGGGAGCCTGGGGAAGCAGCTTCTTACAGGAGTTCAGAGAATCCTCTTCGGAACCAAATCCATTATAAGGGGGAACAGGTTTTTCTGGTTCTGGAGGTGGTGGAGTCTTAAACTGAACTGGGGTGAAATCCACTACAACAAAGACAGTAAGACTTATTTATTACTGATGTGATGAAGCCATTCTACTAAGCATTTAAACTTCCAATATAAATACTTATTAGCCTATTTGTGTAACAGAGCACTGATCAAAGTCAAACCAGGATCCCTCCTACTGTTACAGGGTAGAAAAAGACTCCATTGAGCCGACAGCAAAATTATTGTTTCTTCAAGGGTTTCAGGATTTCATCTATAATCTTAAAATCTTTAAAAAATATCATTAAGATACACAGGCAAAAAGAAAGACAAATATAGTTTCAAAATGGGATAAAATAGTAAATTAAAAATTCTAAATTAATTTTTCAGTTTTATCCTTTGAGACAACATGATTAAGTAAATAATTGGTTTATGAGTTTCCTGCCCTGTGCTTTCGGCCAGAGGAAAATAAATACATGAATAAATGAAATTTTATTCATTATTTAAAGCATACATATATAAGAAGTTTTTGGTACATTGAAGCCAATCGCTTCAGTCCACATCTCATTATATCCAGAGTTTTGGAAGCTTTGTTTTTCCTCATTTTCCCAGTCTCAAATCTTTCCCTGTAGTGATCAATGACAATCCCAGATACACAGCAGGAGCTCTCCTGATTCAGCAGAGGCGTGTCCTGTCAGGGACCTGCACTCAATTCCCACAGAAGTTGCTTCTAAAAGCACTGCTTTCCTGACCCTCTTTATTCCTCTGTTGGTGAAAATCTTGTTGCACCATTTGGCCCCTTGTTGCTTGCACTGCCCTTCCACGGAAGGACAGCTCCCAGCTTCCAGTGGGGTTCACATAAAACTGAACAGCAACACAGTCTGCTGCTTAAATGAGGTTAATGAAAAATGGGAAAAAAGTAACTTGTATATGGGAAAAAGTAAATGGGCAGACTTGAGGAAAATGAAGACCTCAGCCATGGGAACACAGGGTCATGTTGGGAGGTCTCCAGTGTGGTCACCTGCTCAGCACAGGGTCAGCCCCAGGTCAGACCAGGTTGCCCAGGGCTGTGTCCAGTTGGGGCTCAAAACCTCCCAGGGCAGAGCCTGCACAGCCTGCCCCAGTGAATAAAGTTTTTCCTTATATCCAGCTCTGACACTCTTGGTTCCACTTACTCCTGTTGTCTGGTGCCTCCTGCCATGTACCCCTGAGAAGGGCCAGGCTGCCTGGTTTCAGCACCTCCGCATGGGCGGGCACAAGTGGCCACTCAGGGCCCTTCCTGGGCTGAGAAAACCCTGCTCCCCAAGTGTTCCTCAGCCCTGACTGTCCTGGGGCCTGCCCTGAACTCACCTTGGCTGGTCTCTGTCTTTCCTGGCATGGCAGACCCAAAATGGGACACAGTGCCTTGATTAGGTCTCACGAGCATGGAGTAGATGGGAATAAGCACTTTCCTCAATTTCTGGGCAGCCCAGGTTCCAGTTGGCCCTCTTTGCTGTGGCCTCAAGCCCAGCCTGCTGCCCCCCACAACCATCAGAGCCCTTTCTGCACCAGCACAGGTGCAATAAGAGGGTCAGAGCCAACTGGCACGGAACTGTCCATGTGGAACAGCATCACCTCACACCGGGGTGGGTTGGAGAGGGAGAGCTGGCTGGGCTACTAAGTGAAAGACAAACACATGAGCCAAACTGGAAGAAGATGGATCACAAACCACAGCCCAGGAGACAAAGAGTGATTTAAGTGACCAGTGCATAAAAGCAGATCCCATGAAATAAAGGCTTTTCTTCTTTAAAACTTAACTTTTCTATCCAGAACAGAGGAGAGATGAATAACCTAAACTTGTAACATGGGTTTTAGTGCAAATAGAGGAGGATGACAAAATCACTGTCACTTGGAACACTGGTTTGTGATTAAAATGTTTAAAACATGGCTATATTAGAAGATCAAAGCACAACACTTAAGATCTGACTTGCAGCAGTGTGAGTTGAAAAATAAAGCAAGTGTTCAGATGTCAG
Organism: Corapipo altera; assembly: GCF_003945725.1. Taxonomy (NCBI): domain Eukaryota; kingdom Metazoa; phylum Chordata; class Aves; order Passeriformes; family Pipridae; genus Corapipo; species Corapipo altera. Next base: position 6,083,280 of record NW_020884872.1, on the reverse strand, counting down.
AGTTTTTCTTTAACTTGAAAATACGAGATCTCCATTGGCCTTTGCCTCTTAGAAGAACGTGGTCTGACTCAAAAAGCTGATACTTTCACCTAAATCAGTCAAAAAGGGGTTCTGCGGAATCAGGCTAGGATTTTTCTCCATAAAAACACAAGCCCATGTGCAAAAAAAAAGTCCATTCAGAAATGTTTAAAGTCATCTTCACCATGAAAGGTGTACACATGCACTAAAATCATAGTATCACAGAATGGTTTGGGTTGGAAGGATCATTTAGTTCAGGGACACCTTCCACTAGACCAGGTTGCTTAGAGCCCCATCCAGTGTGGCCTTGAACACTTCCAGGGATGGGGCATCCACACCTTCTTTGGGCAACCTGCTCCAGTGCCTCACCCCCTGCACAGCAAAGAACTTCCTCCTAATAACTAATCTAAACCTATTCTCTTTCAGTTTGAAGTCACTACCTCTCGTCCTGTCCTTACATGCCATTGGAAATGGTCTCTCTCCATTTTTCTTGTAGGCTCCTTTCAAGTACTGGAAGGCCACAATTAGTTCACCCAGAAGACTTCTCTTTTCCAGGCTGAACAAACCAATTTTCTCAACCTTTCCTCACAGGAGAGGTGCTCCATCCCTCTGATCATCTTGGTGGCCTCTTCTGGACTCGTTCCAACAGGATGATGCCTCTCCTATGCTGGGACCCCAGAGCTGGATGCAGCATTCCAGGTGGGGTCCACCTGAGCAGAGCAAAGGGGCAGAATCACCTCCCTTGACCTGCTGGTGTGGGCTTTTGATGCAGGCCAGGACATGGCTGAATTCTGAGCTGTAAGTGCACATGGCTGGGTCATGTCCAGCCTCTCATCCATCAGTATCCCCAAGTCCTTCTCGCCAGGGCTGCTCTCCACCTGCTCATTCCCCAGCCTGGGTTGATACTGGGGGTTGCTCCAACACAGGTGCAGCACCTTGCACTTAATCTTATTATATCCTTATATAATCTTATTATTCATCCCATGAGATTCCCATTAAACTTTGTGAGATTCCCTATTTTCTACATACTGCTTGTCACCAAAACACCACCTTTTCACGATGCCACAGCGTGCCACTGATTACAGGCAATTCTTGATACCGCAAACAAGCAGCCTGTAAATCGGCATACATGGAGGAAGAAAGCAAACCTCGATGTCCATAGGTACTGAACTCCACGGGATTCCCCGCAGGATTCCCATTCCATCGCCGGGAAAAGCGGCACCGGGAAGGGCGGCGGGCGGCGGCTCCCGCGCTCCCGCAGCGCCATCCAGTGGCAGCGCGGCAGGACGGCGGCGTGACGAGGGCCTTGATGCCGTTGATCAACGCGAGCGTTAATTTTTTAATTACGCAACAAGTATTTTACTAGACACGAGCCCCTTCTCTTTGCTCGGTTGCCGCAGGTCCTGCCAGAAGTGCTGGGAGCACCCTGGATGCAGAGGACAAAGAAGCTCCTGTGTTTCTGTGCCCGTCACAGCGTCTGCACATTCACACTCGTGCATAAGGCATTCATTACAGAACGCTAAAGCATTTCCCTTTTTATGTACTTTAGCACATGCGGATGAAAATTAGATTTATAAACTAGAAGGAAACTACAAATTAGGAGGAACAGTGTGTTGCCCCCCAAGGGTACGTTAAATCCCTCGCAATGAAAGCGTGCAGGACATGAAGTCCAAAGAGAAGTTCAGCCCTTTGGTTCCCATCCCGTCCCTTTACATGAAGTAAAATGACTTGACTTCACTCATAGAATCATTACTTTGGAAAAGACCTCTGAGATCATCAAGTCCAACTGTTAAGGTCCACCACAAAACCATGTCCCTAAGTGCCACATGTTTTTTGAACACTTCAGAGATGGTGACTCCATCACTTCCCTGGGCACTGTTCCAGTGCTTGACAAACCTTTCAGTCAAGAAGTTTTTCCTAATGTCCAGTGTAAACTCCCCTGGTGCAACTCGAGGTCGTTTCATCTTGTCCTGTTGCTTGTTACCTGGGAGGAGAGACCAATCCCCACCTGCCTAGATTCACTAAGGAGAACAGTGCAAATATCCAGCCTTGTGCCACCTATATTTCCCAGGATTTTAGAGGATTATGTATTCAGATTCTCACTTGTGAGTGAGGAGATTCAGAAAGAAAGTGCCATGGAGAAATACAGTTCACAAAACCAGACAAAACCTCATTTCTGCAGCTTGTGAACAGCCAGTTACCTGAGCTCAAAACTCATTTCATCTTTGCTCTGCCACACAGGATTAGGGTAGAATGAGACAGGTACTTACACACAAAATGCATTCCTCTCAAAGGCAATCACTGCTGCTTAAGAAAATTACCTATGTCCAGTCTGGAAAAGGAATCAATGCTCTCTTCTTCCAGGTTGCAACACTTTCAGTGCGAATTTACAGTGGGTAGAGAGAGAGTAAATTGAAAGTCCAGAATTACAAATTTCTACTTCCAGGAAGAACAGCACAGGTATTTTTCCCATGGACAGTTTCACTCTTTCTTACTGCAGTAAGTAGGGGTTTATTTCACCTCATATATCAAACATGTACCACATACTTGTAGCTTTCTCACGACATCAAAACCTGAGTGAGATTAGAACAAGCACTGGGAGCTGCAAGAAACAAAACAACTTCAGCCACATCTTTAGCATATAAAAAATTTACAGACAGCAAAGCCTTCTTAGTAAGAAAAACTAAATTCCTCAAGAAGAATTTGTTGCCGGAGAGGCAGCATTAAACCAGCTCAAATGAGCTTGTCAGCTTTCAGTTTCAATATACACCGTAAGATTTTGGTATACATTGCAAGATTACCTTCTGCTCTCATCAAAGAACTGTAGGAAAACCCTCATGTGCTAGATAAGACCATATTTCAAGGAAGAGTCAAGTGCTACATACTTTGGATTAGAGTGATAACCATACTGAATATCAGTATATAGCAAGCAGGCAAGAAATTCTCCTTTCAGAGGAAGAGTGGACACCTCTGAGCCAAGAAGAGGAGAGAGAAATCCCACTAGACTTGGACAATATAAGAGGTGGTGATAACGTGGATTGATGGCATTGCTACCATGCTGTTCTCTATACATATGAGGACGTGTATAATAAACAGCTGAAACCTGTTTTTATTGAAAGTCTGTTTCACAACTGAGGTAAGAAGTAAAATAAGAAGGCAATAAAACCATCTTCACAACTTTTATGTGCAGGATTAAAGAAAATTTACTGCTCGCAGAACTCCATGCAGCTGAAACATGACAGTGTTTATCCTGATTCAAAGTAAATCTCCATTTACAGAGTCTTACTTCACGACTATTACAGTTACCTGAGGGAAAAAAGGCATCCAAAGGCGCACAAGAAAATTTAGAAGCTGCTGCTCAGTCTCCAACACGTGTAGTGGAGGGGTTGGACAGCAGAGACACTGACCTCTGACGAGTCTAGTGAAAACTGGCAGCAGGCTTTAATGCCCCCGCTGAGGGGAAAGCAAGGAGTCAGCTGTTATCCAGCAGCAGCTGCCTGGCCAACAGCACACATGGACTGTCCAGCCCATCACCCCACACACTGCTCTGCCCAGGCAGCGGGTCAGAGAGGAGCCTGAGAAATGAGGGGGTGGGAGGGCGAGGAGAGCTGGGACAGGAGAGGGATCGCAGGGTGCCGTGGAAAGGCAGAACACAAAGGCTTGGGAGGTGCCGGCACAGCGAAGAAAAATCAGTAGGAAACCAGATTTTACTGGTTTTGCTCCTTCAGGAGTAATCTGTTATTTGAGAAAGAACACTTTATACTCAACTCTGTGCTAAGATACTGTATTAAGTGAGAAGGACAAGTATCAACTTCCCCCCACTGCACATCAGTCTCTTTCCCATTTCAGCAGGGTGACCACAACACCTACATGGCTATAGAATATTTTTCTCCTCCTCTGAGGCTGCACTAGCAAGTCTGGACAAGTAATATTGCTCATTAATGCATCTTCTCTTCCATTCATAGCACTTCTACATTACAGTGATGTCATTAGCTTGCTATTGAAGGGCATTAGCTATGTTTATCCATAGAAAAACTCTGCTTTTCACAAATATATTAAAACAGGCAAGAAATTCTACTTTCAGAGGAAGAGGGCAGAAACCTCTGAGCATTACAGCCAAGAACAGATGAGAGAAATGCCACCAGACTTGGACAATATAAGAGGTGGCAGGAACATGGAGGAATGGCATTGTTACCATGATGGGCTCTATACATAAGAGGATATGTATAACAAACAGTTGAAACCTGTTTTTATTGAAAGTCTGTTTCACAACTAAGGTAAGAAGTTCACACTGGAGATATTATAGGATATCATAATCATGATCTTCAAGAGAAAATCTAAACTACTCTTAATTCTCCTAAAAGGCAAATTCCATGGGCAAGCAACTTATGCTGAAACTGCAGACTCAAAAATAAACGTCGGCCTCTTTAATGGCTTTGGCAGAACAGTATGACTTGAAGGGGAGTGATGTGAAAACACAATAACAAAACATCTGGATTGATGCCATGAGGTGCTGAGTACTGTGCCTTGATGTAAGAACTAATTTATCTGCTTGCTTACTCAAGTAAATGGTCTCCCTGGACTCGAACTGCAATTAAGTACGTTTCAGGGTTTAATTGGATCGGGACGGAATGTCGAGCACTTTGTGGGACTGAGCCCACTGAGAGTACCTTGCACGTCCACCAGACACTAACAAAATGCGTAACTCACCAAGAGTAAAAGGTGAACACTCACTCATTCTCTCTCAAAACCTGCTTCTAAGCTAAAACCTTCCCTGATTCTACTTCTGGTCCACTTTAACATCCAGAGACATCACCAGTAATTACTGAGCCAGCATTAGAGGAGGGGAAGGGACTTTGCATTTGTTTAACACTTGGTTGCACTGCATATTTGGTGCAGGATGGTCAGCTGCATTTCAGTTATTGCCTGCCCTGAGTAAGAAATCCCCATTCACTGTTCCAGGATATTTTGCTAAGATAGAGGATATTGCTTCTCAGGGAAGAAGCCCCTATTTTGCATCTCTGGAGTTAAGACTCCTACTATTATAGATTCTTATAGATAATACTGTGGTTATTGAACACGGCTTCCTCACACACTGACTAGTGCAAGAACAGGTTTATTTTGGTACAAACACGCAAAGGTATTATTAAAAAAATCCTAATGAGACATGTTTTGCCAATTAAAAAATTTAGTATTTGAATGGTAATGCTATATAATTTAATTTTCCCAATATAGCAGACAGGCTCTGATCCACACACTCTATCCAATCACAAGTTAAGGTAAAAGAAATAGCCTGTTCAGATAATTTGTTTCACAATATCAGAGAAAGGCCATAGAATTCTTCCAATCATCTCTGAACAGTCAGATGCTTAGTTACATTTATTGAATGAATAAACTGCCAGAAAATAACGAAGTCATTTCTGCAGGAAGATGTCCATGATGGAACCATTAGCAAGTCTGACCGAGGACATTCAAAAACAGATAAATGAAAACCACTATTCATTTCCAAAATGCTTTTCCATTATGGACATAGTTGCTAAATGTTTCCAGAATTTAGTGCTGAAACTTCACAGGATACATACTCTAATGGTCCAGAATACACAAAAATGCACTGTAAAAAAAAAACAATAATGTGATAGACTAGTACTGTCATGTCAGAAAATCTTATTATGTGAGGATTTTGAAATGAAACATAGTAAGAGGGAATAATTGAGCTCATTCTACTTACCCGCTCACTACATGCTCTTTATTATTTTCTGACTGCAAACACAGCTATGGGAATGGGAGGGGGAAGGAGAGAAGAAGAAATGGCAGTCTATCCATATGACTATTTTGTCGTTGTCCTTTTAAGACAGAGGCAGTTAGGAAAAGAACATGTGCATTATGTGTTAGTTTTCAATGGAGTAACATATAAGAAAGCTCTTCTGGATCACCTGCAAAATTACTGCTTTGCTGCAAATGGCCTACAACAGATTGTTATTGTGAAAGGTTTTAATGAGCATGTTTTGTCAGTAATAAAATTTGAAGACAGCTCTGTCAAACTCAGGAGTATAAAAATGCTCATAAGGAAAGGATAATTATCACTACTTACCAGTTCCGTACTTTTTCCTGTAATATTCTTTAGTGAACTCATCACAGTCACAGATTACCATCTTCCTTCCCCAAACATTAATTACTGCCCCTATTTTCAAGTCGCAGTCTTTGTAAAATTCCTGACGCACCGCTCCTGTCTAATAAAGGAACATTCATACAGCAGCTCCATAAATCCCAGAATCCCATAACCTTCCTTAAAACCCAGGTCATTTAGTGAGTGTGATTTAACACATAACCTGCAAAGTCCATTTGCAAGTATATTTCACCCCATGTTAAGCTACTTCACTTTTACAAATGAGGGATTTACAAACAGTAAACCTGAGCAGTTTTTATTTGAGCTATTCTCCAGTGGCAGCACAACTCTATAAATAACCCTCTTTGTTGCAGAGGATAACAATCACAGAAATTACAAAAACTACTATGAAGATATTCAACAGCTGGAGGCATTCAATAATATCTGACCTGCAGAGTGTCCCGAATGTAGTATCCTTTGTTTCTTTCTGACTTTCCCAACACATTGAGAAGAGTGTAATTGGTGATTGTGCCTGGCTGTAACATCTCAATGGGAGCATCCTGCAACAGAAGGGACCAACTCTTCAGAAATACAGTTAAGAGTGAAGAAAGAGAATTCTGGTACCTTAGAATTAGCAGGTTTGTTACAGACTGGCTGTTATTGCAGTATTTTCCAGGGAGAATTTTTAGTAAATTCTAAAGGTAAGATTACACCACCAAACCTAAAAGCCAGTGTTGTATGTCAAAAGCCAGTACATATTCCAGAAGCAGCATCCAGAATCTTACTGTGCATCCAAGGGTAAAGCCTCTTTTTTTTTCTTGAAAGCAAACAGAAAGCAAAGGTCAACACAGCTGAAGCACCACATCATCGTCAACATCTGCTCTAAAGGTTACTTTTTTGATTGGTAATAATTATAAAAACATGCAAAGAACCATTCAGAGTTGGTCTGAACCACTGCACACACACAGGATCTTCAAGTCAGCTTGATTCTGTTGGTAAAACTGTTAGTATATTTGTTTCTGTTGTGAGTTTCAAAATTACAAGAGTAATTTATCCCAGTAATATCAAAGTTAATATGTTAATTATGAATTAGTTGCTGGTTCAGCGGAATCAGGTTTGTCTTACCACCTTCCCTGACATCCCAACTTTTGACTGACCTCCTCTGCTGCCCTTCTCAAAGTTGCCAGAGGAAGAAGCCAGCCCTTAAAATTGCAACATGCACTTCAATGGTAGAAGGGGTCTGATAACATAGAGCCACTGATAAATCAGCATCTCAGAACACAGGACGTACAAGGGTGAGAAAAGTGTAATATTTTGCTGTTAGGTTTTTACTGTAAAACCTCATGTACCTCTCTGGAATCACAAACAGATTATCAGTGCTAGAAGGAAAGAAGAAAAAGATTCCCAGTATTTTACTCCATCTGTTGGCTGATGTTATTCTGTCATCAGGATCTGCCTGAAGTGACACAGAAGCATATCCAGCTCATTAATTTTATAATCATAACAGGGTTACAGAAGACTCAAACCCTTTGAAGATTTCTCTGAGAGGAGTCTTTCTCATACAAGCACCTGATTAATGCCCGACAAAGCTTATTGATGGATTCCTATTGATTTTAACTAGCTTTGCTTAAGGTCCCAAATCTAGAAATTCAATTTTAAGAAATCACACTACATTTCTTATAAAGTAGTATTGCTATGGAATACTAAAACTGACTTTTCCAAAGGTTGCAAATATAAGCCATGGATCAAATCTGAATCCCCTTAGTTTCACATGAGTTTATCAATATTAATTATTTTTTCTGGACTTCCATTACTGCAGAGTTTTATTAATAGATTTACCTTAATACACTAATATAGGAGAAAGAAAATCATAGGTCATCTCTGTCTTAGTTTAAACATGACAAGCCTTGAGCCATTTTTCCATCACTTACAAAGTTACTACATAAATACATGTGCAAAACCTAAATCATGCAATTAAGATTAATACTCTGCAAACACTTTCTATATATCACTGCAATTCTAGTACAGGATTTTCAAAACAAGGCGTTCAATATTTCTTAACTAGTGGAAGAACTTGAATGACGTTGAAATTTTCATTCCTCACCTTTGGAAGTTTATCTCTTTTGAGGAAATATGGAACTACATCCCGGCCTGAGTTTACTGGTAAAACTTCTCTTATATCAATTGTATCATCAGCCAAATAATAACGAAGAACAAGTTCTCGTGGGCCATAATGCAGACATTCTGGGTCATTCCAGGCACAGGTAAAACCTAAAACTTGTCCATCGTACTCCAGAAATTGTTTCAAAGTGTCAAAGCGCTCGTAAGGGCGCAGTGGATTCGTACTCTCCAGAATCCTCTGAGAAAGGAGAAATTAAGAGAAACATATTTTTAATTATTTGCTCTTAAAAACAGGATCACAACTGCATGGTACTGTCCAACCTTAAAACAGGGGTTTAGGGTTTTCAAATGACACCACACAATTGCAGTACACGAAACACTGCCATTACCAAAGAAGTATTTACAGGGTCACTGTGCCCTCTGAAAATACATGAAAACAATTCTGGATTGGTTTTAATCCTTGTTTTTCTTGCAATAAGGTCCTTCAGATCAGAGAATTGTCAAATTATTTATAGTACATCTCAGATTTTCAGCAAATTGCCCATGGTAATCAGATGACTACAACTCCAAATAGTATCACCCTTCCTGATTTACTTCCTTAAAAATTATTTCTCTCAGATAATGTGGCATAAAGAATTGATTCTTTCCTTTCCCTTTGGTATTTTTTTGTCTTTTAACTTTAAAACATGGCTTATCAACTTTTGATTCCTGTTCTATAGCTGGCAGGTACTGGGTGCATATGTTCTCCTCTCAATACACATCCATTGGTCTGAAAGGGAACAGCAAGTCCCAAAAAAAAGTTACATTTCAGCTGATGTGACCTATGACAAGGTGCTACCTACAGTCATGGTTGCTGCAAAACCAGCATCACTGCATTAAACTGGATCCCAGGATCATCAACCGATCCAAGGACTGCATTTATATACTGTTGGTTCACATATATAAATGGTGACCTGAACATGGTGTTTTTCCTAAGTCAAAATCCATCCTGTCCAAAAGGCATTAAAAGGGGCAATACAACCCTGCTAATCTAAAAAAATTCTACAAAATTGCTTCCAAAGAAGAATGGTGACAGACACTGATGGGTCAATGTAAGCTGAACTGCTTGAACCATTGAATCATAGAATCACAGAAAAAACTGTTGACTGTGGCAATTTATATCATTGTCTAAATTTCTATTTATCCACTAATACATCTTCTGGTCTTAAAAATCTGAGAGGGAGAAAGTCCATTCTTTCAGAGCATCAAATCTTAAAATAAGGAGAGCAGAACCAAGTTTTGCCTCCCAATATCCCTGGTGATCTGCAGCACTCTTTCCATTTCAGCCATATATGCTACAACTCAGTTATTTACCTTTTTATTGTTATTTTTTGCTCCTTCCTGAACCTTGAAGACGCAATGAGCAACCAAACACGGCCACAGAGCCAGATAACATCATCATCTATGGGATACCATCTCCAAAAATATGGAAGGAATTTCTTCACAGAAAGGGTTGTCAGGCATTGAAGGGGCTGCCCAGGGAGGTGGTGGAGTCGCCACCCCTGGAGATGTCCAAGAAACTACTGGAGATGGTACTTAGTGCTCTGGTCTAGTTGACAAGGTGGTGATTGTTGAAAGGTTGGACTAGCTGATCTCAGAGGTCTTTTCCAACCTAAATGATTCTGTGATTCTGTGTAATATGAATCTAAGTGGTTTGCTACACTTTTCATTGGTGTCATTTTCTACCCCATCACATTCCTTACTTTCCTTGGTACATTTGTTTTCTGGACACCTATCAGGAGTTTGGTGCAAACCAACTCAATATTACTCAAAGCAGTCCAGGGCAATCAAAAAAAATTTACCTTTCACAGGCACAGGAAAGTGAGAGCATAAAGCAGCCAGAATTCAGTAGATAACTTTTCTGTAATTCCTCAACAACTGAGAACATGAAGACACAGATTTTAGTAACTTTTTGTCTTCTGATGCTCATATTTCTCAAATCTTATTCCCCTCTCCATTCTTTTTATGCACAAATATCCACAATACTTGACTGGTTCGCTTGTTGCTTAAAAAAAATTAAATCTAAGCAGGTTATGCAGTACCATATATAATGCTGACACAGTCTGACAATATCAAGACAACTCAGCACATGTTAATATTCACAGCTGTTACCTACAATGACTGAGCAAGAGAAAAGTAACCCATGGCCAGTTTGAGTCACCACAACCAGGAGATGTACTACAAATGCTGCAAAAAGGCTGGCAGCATGAATAAAGATAAACCAACATGTTGGCCTGAGAGAGCCTCAGAGACATGGAAATTGTCCTACACATCTCAGCCATAGTTACCTTATATTTTTGCTGCTGAGATCGGCAGCAGTTTCCTCAGTATGAGCATTAAGCTGAATGCAACAGATACAGGAGTATTTGCTGTTTTCAGAGGGCCAGGCTGGATCTGTCACAACAGGCTGCATATCGTGGGCCAACTGTCCTAACAGAGTCAGGTCAAGTGCCATCTGCACTCATATTAATCAAGAAAAACAAAACTGAAAGAAACTGTCACTATTACCTGCAGAAAACACCACTCCCACTAATATTCACAGGGGAAAAAAAGGGACCCCATATCCTGCAAGGGGGAATCCACATAGCATGTAGGAGCTCTGAGTGCAATTTTTGGAGCAGGTGTGTATGTGTGTGTATGTGTTCCCATACACTTATAAAAGAGGGAACTACCTTCAAGTAAAACCTCACAAGTTTTAAAACTGCAGGGCTCTGGGTTCTGTATGGCAGAAGAATTTGCTCTAAACATGCAAAGAGCTGTTAAAAACATGTGGGGTAGAAATGAAAGTTGGCATATGAATAGAACAAAGGAGTCTGCAGGAAGCCATGGGTGTGCTTGAACCACAATTCCAATTATGTCTTCCTTTAAACACTTTAAAAGTGTTTATTATTATTAAATTAACTCAAGCAAATCCGTAAGTAGAACATGGAATAGATACACTTTTTTTCTTCTTTTCCGTTCCATACTGAAAGGTTTATTTTATTTTTCCCTATTAATTTTGTCCTGTTTTAAAAGGTGTGTGAACACATCAGGAGAAAACTGGTTATATTTAATTATACAGTACAATGAGCCATATACCAGAATTTTTAAAAGCAAGTTTTGTCTTGGGATTTATTATTTTGAAATTACTACTTCCTATATGTTTTTAAAGAAAGAATTTATATAATGCATATTAATAATATCAAGTTTTCATTGATAAAAATGCTACTGCCTCATCTGACCTGTTGTCGCTGTGTGATGTATGGATCAGACGGACGAGTTCCAGGAGGATTTACTCTCACTCCCATCTTCTTCAGGAAATTTTTTGTATACAAGTCACAATCTACAATCTTAAATATTCTGGAATAAAAGTTTACTTCTGTGTTGATATTGAAATGAAGTACAGTATAGAACTGATCTTCATGAGGAGGTGGAAGTGGAATTCGATGCCGTCGAAGAATAGTTCCTGTGAAACAATTAGGATAAATTCATATAGTAAATATTATTTGCTCTTAGGATCCCTCCCCAGACTTGTTAATTTTCTATGCTGACAGGACCTAAACAGATAAAGCCATGAGGGACAAATAAGATTATCCTTCATTTAGCAAAAGAATTATTAGGTAAGAGAATCCTTTTATTAACAACAATACACCGATCGTCTTCTGGAACCTCAAGTTCCAGTATTTGACTGAAGTTAATACAGAAAATTGACACCTTCTGAGACAAGCAGGAAACCACTGAAGCAAATTTCCATTTGTTGATGCAAACTTAACAGGTTGGTAATTTTAAAAGTATTATGAAAAGAAATGTCTCCTTCACTTTTCGGAAAAGCAAGAGCAGTCTCCAGTACTTGTTAGTCTCGTTAATTTTTCTTTAAAAAAAAAAAAAAACACATAAAAAGTTGTGCATAAAGCACATGGTGGGGGTGTCTGGGAGGGACAAGATTTGTCTGTACACTCTGCAGGATGAGGAGAGCCACACAGAGCTAAGGTTAGAGGAAAAACTGCCCTAGCAAGGAAAAAGTGTGACCTATCAAGCATGGAGAATGTTCAAGTGAGCTTCCCCAAGGAGCACATGGGAAGTGGAGACAACAGGGCTAAGTTGGGCTGATTACTGGTTTGCAGCAAAGAATTCATCTCAAAAATACAAAGCCAGGAACTCACAACCCACAGTCTAACAGGAACATGATGCAAAAGAAAAAGAAAGATGGAGAAGAGGAGAGGAGAGAAAAGAGGGATATTTTAATTTTGCTTATAGTACACATTTAATTTTCTTATTCATAAGTCTGTAAATGAAAGGACTGTTATTCTGAGAGCATTGAATTTGGTTACATTTAATAGTAAAACAGAAGGAAACTGCTATTGGCTATTTATCAGCTGAAAACTCAAATACATTGAGGAACTGGATAATGCTTCGAAAGTATTCACTGTTGATGAGTAAGAGACTGAAACATCTCTCGTGAGCAAAGGTTGAGAGAACTGGGTCTGTTCAGTCTGGAACAGAGATGACTCAAGGGGGGGAACACTTCTCAATATTTTTAAATACCTGTTAGGAGGGAAGGCAGAAGATGGAGCCAGGCTCTTCTCCATGGTGCCCATTGACAGGATGAGAGCCAGTTAAAAGATACAGAATTCCATCTGAACCAACAAACCCACTTTTTTACAGTGAGGATGATCAAATACCAGAACAGGCTGCCAAAAAAGGTTGCAAAGTCTCCATTCTTGGAACCCAATAGGACATGGCCCTGGGCATCTGGTTCCAGTTGATTCTGCTTGGAGCAGGGGGGTGGACTAAACAATCTTAATATATCCCTTTCAACTTCGAGAATTTTGTGATACTACAAGTACTTTACAAATAACTTACGAGTACTTTAGAATCGGCTTAGAAGCTACAGCCTTAGTAGGTTAAACTAATTTTTAAGACATACATTAAAGACAGGTATGCAGCTGCAGGTATGACCAGCTATGATTTATTCCAGGTTCACAAAGAACAGGAGTTCGGCATAGCTGGGACTAAATTCTTATTTTTAACATTACAACAGAACAAAAAGGACAACAGTCAAAGTTTTACCATACCAATGCCTCAATATACTTCTGTAAAAATACCTTACAGAGAATAAAAAGATGGCCCAGTGTTCGACCTCAGGCTCTTTGTTGTGCTTCTCAACCCAGACACCTCTCTTAACACCACCTTTACAATGTGTCCACCCACTGGCAAAGACCAGACAGGAACCACCAACCTGTAATATTATAATAATCACTTGCCACATAGATTCCCAACAACTTTGAAATTACAAGAATTCTAAAAGGTGTTGTGACTTAAATACAGTAAACATGTGAAAAATTACAAAGCTAAAAATAGTTCCAACACCAACCTGCTACTACAATAATAGATTATTAGACACAATTAGCTGAAAGGTCCATCTCATTATCACTCACTACAGAGCTGGATCTCTTTCCAGTGCCCTTTAGATGTGTATCTGGTATGGTTTCCCACTGAGTCCTGTTTGATGCTTTTCCAGCACTCTTGTTTTGTTTTGGAGGTAGATGACAGTGAAGGGGGGCTTGGGGAGAGAAAGGATAAAGAAAGGCAGAGCAGGAGGGAGAAAGGTATCACTGTGTGCCTTGTTTGGTGTTTGAAGGGGATTATTCTTAAGTTAGTCCATGGAAATTTTTTATTGTTCACTTTATTTCCCCGTAGACTAATTTGTATGAAATGCCTTTCACTACCACCATTATCAGAGTTGTTTGCTAAATTTTAATTCCTACAATGAAAACAAGTCCTTAATTTTTCAGGGGAATAAAGCAACAAAGCAGATTTAGTTTTTGTTCCCATTAAAATAATTATTTAGGACCCGTTCAGCATCCTTATGTTTCACATGTACCAAATCCAACATCCTGGTTACTGACCTTTGACTGTAGAACACATTTTGTCCTCTATCTGCTTGAACATACTATACACCTATTTAAGATGCATCCTCACTAAAATATGTTAGAAAAGGTGTCATTAGCACATTTTGACATGATGCAAAACTGCATTGCATTAGCATTAACAAAACTACAAACTTTAGAATATTTTACCTAATTTTGGCCAATCCTTGCCTCACTCCTACAAAAATCAACAGATAATGTGCTAAGTCAGAACACGCAAATCCTGTTGAATGATAACTTTAGTGAAAATGTAACAGTTGACAATTTCCTAATATGAGGGGTGTTCTGAGGGTTTACTCACCTCAGATTTGGTGAACAAGCCTTCAGCTAGTTTCTCATTTCAGGGTAAAATACACAAGCCCATTTTATTCTGAGGGATAAGAATTTCTTTCCAAATGGAAAATGTCTTGCAAAGATAATATCTGTAGCAATCCTTTGCTTTCATTAGGTATCACTGTGCCTGACATACACACGTACAGGATACATTTTATATTGTTGAATTTGAAATTTAATAATGCTTTCCTTTACTGTGCTTTTGGAAAGGGAGCTGCTGATGGCATTGAGCTCCCACACCATAATTTGTAGCATATCTTCTTGTCTCTTGGGCTTCTGATTATTTGGCAACCACAGCAGCTGCTTAAGGAGACCTCCCTAGTAGTGAAGGCCTTCTGACAATGAAGCTGGGCAGCAAATTATTTGGTCTCTGCTGTTCCCCTGCCCTGCAGAAGAAATTAAGTGGTATCCAGAGCTTCCTCTCTCTCTCTGCACAACTCAAGAGTGCATTAGAGGGAGGAGTAGAATGACTAACATCTGGAGTTTGTACAGAAAGGAGGAGCAGCCACCACTACTATCCCTGCCACACAAAGAATTCACCCCAATAAACAAGGAGACTTCTTACATTCCCTTATTCATCTGTCTCAGAACACAGCAAGGTCATGATTTGGCCACCATCAAGTATGGCAAAATCACAATTATTTCAAGGCCTGGGGGGAGGCTTAAACTCAAAGATAATTGGTTATATTGGAGGAGCTGATTGTAACTTGGTTTTCCCGCTTGCACTTTTCCTCTCCGTCCAGTCGGCCTTGGGAACCCAGCCAGCAGGCAGCTCCACTCTCCTCCTCAGCTGGCTGACCTTGGGGAACCCAGCCAGCTGCTCCTCTCTGCTCTGGCTTGCAGGGCCTGGAGTGCACTGGAAGCTACAGTCAAACCCCATGGGAGCATAAATGACCTTTTGATAAGACAGTATCAGCCAGCCACAGTCCTGTTAACTGGGAATGAGATGTACAAAACACTTGCACTGCCATACCCAGCCTGGCTCTCTATGGGAGAATTTCTCTTTATATTGAAAGAATAATTATCATTCTGGCTGTGGAAGAAGCATTTGGAGTTTGTTATGTGGTTGAGTTTACTGTCCTTCTCTTCACTCTGTACTCCCTTATCTTTACTTGGGTCTTGTGCACTGTGTTTGCCCTGCTGTTTTTTCCTTAGATTCTGGTTTCTCAAGTTCAAGTCAGCCTCTGCATTCCCTTCTCTGTTTGTATAGATTTCTCCTAATGTTTCTAAAATTTTCCAGTTTCCAAAATTAAACTAAGTTTAAATTTCAGTTATTTAGTAGCAACCTTATATGTCCAAATTCAAGTCCAAGTACAGCAGCCAATTTCACAAAGCAGTTTTTAAAGACACTGAAACACAATTGTCACAGATCATTTATTTTGTCACTCTGAGATTTTGATCAAAGGTAAAAGCACGTCTTTGGGCGCTTTCTTTCTCTGAAGCAAATTTGTTTTAGTTTTGTGAATTCAAAATCGAATTTAGAAATTCTTCTAACTTTTTTTGACAGCTATTCCCTCACCAGATCTTCCTGCAGTGTGTAAGCCTCTCCCAAGTTTCTTTCTGCACAGCCACAACTAGAACAACAGTACAGTGGGAAATTACTGCATTTCTCCACCTCCACCATGCCCAGGGACACCCACTCAGAGCATCAAACTGTCATTTGTGGGTTAAGGCACAAGCACTGGTAATCCCCTGGCCTCAAGGCATTAACCAGCTAAGCTAAGATCTACCTTTGACCTACCCACCCCTCCCTATCTGCTCTCCAAAAAGGCTCCTGAGAACAGCCATTTCTGCTGCCTTTAACATCTTTCCTGCCAGGGCAAACATCCAAGTTAAGGTCACCGCCACCTTCTGCCTTCAACAGTTCAATGTCACTTTATCCATCACTGGTTTTTGCTGTTCCTCCTTTACACAACCTCTTTCCTTCCACAGTAACTCTCCAACTGTTCATGTAGACTGAGCCTATCCTGCTCCTGATGTCCCCACACTTCTTTTTTCACCCACATCCCCACACCTGTGCTCTTTTGTTCAGTGCTGTTTGCCTTTCAATAACCCAAGTTCTCCTATAGATGAACTCTCTACAAATCCCTGGAATTTTAATTAACTCCAAAGTTGTATTTCAGCAGATGTGCAATACAGTCAAGATCCTGAACTTCAGCTCAGTTCAGTTCCTCATCCTGTTACAACGTTTTCTGCATGATCATGGGTAAGATTTTCATTCCTTTGTGCTTCAGCTTACCAGCTCCACAATGCAGGCAGTTACATCTCTTGTTCTTGGGCTTACCGAGTCCCAGTCAGGATAAGGAATTTGAATAATATAAGAGAGAGAGAGAGAAACAGAGAAATAGAGACATAGATAATTATAATAAAAGAGGAAATAGGACAATTTTTGATTGAAAATGCAATAAGATTAACAGTTAGTGATTTGGGATTTTTTTTTAAGAAACACTGCTTTTGCATATATTCAACAGCAAATATTTAGTGCCTTTAATATAACAACTTTGTCATCAGTCTTCAGTTATGGAGCACGAAGTCAATGCCCAAGTGCATGTGAGTGGAAAATCCTCTGATAAGCACCACCACCACCTTTTTCACTCTACATCACATTAATCTTTGGGATAATAAGAATATTTATGTAGATGATTATGATAAAGTATAGGCCCCAGATCTATTAATCACCTGTGAATCCTAAACACACCCCAAACAGTCTTTGGGTCTTTCAATCTACAGTATCTTTTCCTTTCTAAACACAGTAAATACACAGAGCTTCCTTACCAGCCCAGATACCTGCAATAAATAAATTAAGTGTCCTTTGGAGATCCTGGAGCATTTCTTTTTAATCCATCAGTTAAATATGTTGTGTATGTATATTTATCCCACATAAAGTACTCTGACAAAGTCTTAGAGGCCTTCAAAACATCCTTGCACGGAAGACTGAAAGAATTCTTGTTCCTCTCTAATACCATTCAGTTAATTTTAGATCCAGTACCAAAGGTGACTCCAACAACAACTAACACAAAATACAATCCAGGAAAGAGGGGGAAATTGTAGCCTCCCTGTCACCACAGGAACAGGACTAGACTTTCAGGAACATCAGGGCTAAAGAGGCACAACCTCTGCACAACCCACACCACAAAGACAATGAAAATTACTCATTCAATGGAATCACCTTTGGATTTGCTTTATCCTGCTCTAATGAATCTGGCTTCCACCTTCCCTCTCAAAGGTGTCACCTCTGCCTCTCAGGTTAACTCTGCTTCCTTTGTCAACGGACATTCATTCCAAACCACAAAATCCAGAAACAGCCGCTCCCACTCCTGTGACGCACAAGTCAAGGAAAACCTAAATCCAATGATGTCTCCCACCTCATGCATTCAGGTGCAGGGAAGGGATAAGTAACTGTAACTTCCCAAGGAAAGAGCTCCAACACGCTTTTCCTCACGTCTTGGAAAAGTACTTGTCCAGGAAGGAGTAGGACGAGGTTCCTCTGATTCAAAATCAGCCCCTGCTGACAAGCCTACAAGGATTCTGGCAAGAACTACTCAACACAGGGAAAGCAGGGCCTGAAGCATTGGCTTAAAAAGAGATTCACAGGCAATTTTATCCCAGGTCTAACAGTGATGATGCACTAACACCTTTAAATATCACAGAATCACGGAATATGCTGAGTTGGAGGGGACCCATCAGGATCATTGAGTCCAATTCCTGGCCCTGCACAGCACACCCCAAGAATCACACCATGTGCCTCAGAGTGTTGTCCAAAGCTTCTTGAACTCTGTCAGGTTTGGTGCTGTGACCACTTCCCTGGGAGCCTGTTCCAGTGCTCAACTACCCTCTGAGTGAAGAACCTTTTCCTGATATCCATCCTAAACCTCCCCTGACTCAGCTTCAGGCCATTCCCTCAGGTCCTGTCACTGGTCACAAGACTGATCTTGCTCTGCAGACAGATAAATTGGTAGCATCTGCTGATCTGGGAAAAGAATGGGGTAGTGAAATGGTTAACTTATTTTTGAAAATAGCTGTGCTAAGATCCACCAGAACGTACAAAATATCTTTGGGGACTGGGAGGCGCAGTCATCCCAAGACATCCTGCTTCTTTGGATAATATCCCTTGAAAACTTTTCATTTTGGCAGTGACCCATAAACACCAAGAAGCAGCAGCTGTGTTCCCCTTCTGCAACAGGATGTTGACCGCTAGGTCACATTTTTTTAACGTAAACCAAGTCCATTAATAACCCAGTAAATCAGCTCAGTAAAAACCCTCCTCCAAAAGCCCTCAGGCTGGTCCAAGTGCAGTGATGTGACACACTGAGGCAAGGCAGCTTCTTAGCTTAGAGGCATCCAGGAAAAATTGCTGTGCCAAGGACACTTTAATCACAAAAGAACCGAGAGACAGAGGCACAAAAGATGCTCTTCTTCAACAATGGCAGAGACACTGTTGTAGCTAATGAAAAATTACAGAACTCATTGTCAGTGCCAAGATGGGAGGAGCCAGGCTCGGGAATGGAGACCTAGAACACAAATTGCTTCTGCAGAAGTGACACAACACTGACAGAGACCTACCATCCTATGATTTCAAACAACTGTATTAGAGAAAAAATTGTATGTTTGAGTATGGGAGGGGATTCAGCCTTACAAAGCCTGCCTGATGAGAAACTAAGACAATAAAAATGCTCACATCATGATCTGTAACAAGAAAAGACAATTATAGCTGTGTACTTACATGCCATTTCAGCTATAAGAACTTACATTATGTATCCTTTGGAATGGCCCAAGACTGTACTGAAGAAAAATATAAAGGAAAAAAAAAAGACTGCTATTAAAAATAGATACCTTGATCTATGCCACTATTTAGCACATGGGGTTCAGTCACTTGAATTGTATCATCTTCAGGGTAGAAGTATATTTTACAGTGTCTGATTCTGTAAAGCTCTTGATTTTTGTCAGGCACTTCTTCTTCAAAATAGGCATGAAAACACAACACCTATTAAAAAAAATAAATATAAAGCAGCAAAATCTCCAACACCTTTGCAAAATACATCAAGTAAACTTGTAGAGCTTATAAGCAACTAAATGTTTACATTTCAGGAGGTAGATTTATTTCTCTGAAATGTAAGAACAGAAATCCACATTAAATCACATAAATTTAAAATTCTTTGCTTGGCATTTTTATTATCACAACATCTAAGCAGAGATGGAACTCTAAAGTAAAGAAATAAATCAAATATAAAACTAGCAGCAGGCTGCTTGGAAAAATCTCTCCAACAAAGCATTTTTGATAACACAATGAGCTACCCAAGTACTGAAGCAAATTTTGAGACTGCTATGGTATGAATTACTGAAAAATAAAGTGCATCATGACAGCAAGTGGAAAGAGTTCTTTTTAAGCAGATCCTGAAAGCTTTCAAATGAATGGCACTGAAGACGATCAGAGAGAAACCACATTTTTCAGGAGCCATTTACAGCTGTGCAATATTGACATTTCAAAACTTACCTGGGTCTGCAATTCAGTGAGTGGGGAAAACTCAGAGAGCACAGCAACTGCTCTTCGTGGACTCTTGCAATAGCAATAATGCCAAAAATCCCACCTTCACAGGGGAGGTGCTCAGTGGTTTATACAGTGGCCTTTATTGTCTGGAAGTCTCGGCTCAAACTTGGCAAACCATTACACAACTTTTGCATTTCTTGGTATCATTTATGGTCTTTAATCAACAAGACCAATTCTGAGGGAACATGCAAGACACATTTACTGGGTAGTGCATTATCTACCAGGATGCTTGCTGTCCTAAGTATGTGCAGAAAGGCATTCCCTGAAAAAGGTTTCCATCCTGCCCCCTCCAACACATTTGGGTCAAATCAGTGCTAATTTATACTTCATTTTTCATACTGGTTATATTTAATAAATTCAATTACCTTTACTCTTGATTTATCAGACAAACTGAAGCATTGAAAAAAAGAGAACTTAGCTGTTCCCTATGTTTCAACAAACATCTATCAGACCTTTACTTGAAATGTCTGAAATCCAGTAAGGTGGCTGAGCTCCCTACAGGACAGAACACACTGGTCAATAATCTGCACTCCTTTAGCACGTGCCTTTGGGAATCTCAACGTACTTCCATGAATACTGGTGACAGACATTTTAAAACACCTAATAGGCAAAACCAACCTCCTTTCCCACATCTGCAGAGAGAGAGAGCCAGCAGCTTGCCCAGGAGCACAAGAACACCACCCTGTGTCCTACTCAAACCTCTCAACAGGCCACATTCCCTTCTCTTGGGCGGACTAGGTGTAAGATTAGAAAAACTCTCCTTCCAGAAATTATTTCAAAGGCTCAGATCCCACTGATTTTCATCATTCATCAAACAGTATGACAGACACATTTTTGGCATCAACTCTCCTGCACTATGACCCTCCACCATCAGAGAAATAAAATTCAAATTATAATCAAATGACATAACTGTTATCTGTTAAACCTGATGGCATTGTATCTTCGCACAAAAGAATCTACACACCATCAGTTGTGTTTTTTTTAATTAGTACAACATGAAAGCTTCTGAGCAACCTACAGACTAAATAGTTGAAAATAAATAAAAAATTCATTCTGTCCACATTTTTTAGCTGTGGATTTCACTGTTTTATGTATCAAACACAGAAACATCTGACATACAACAAAGCCAACACAAACTCTATCAACCTATAACATCTCCTCTTCCTTCCATTTGTCTAAACATTGGTGTAGAGTGCCATCTTAGATGACCAAGTTATCCTTCCTGGCTCCCAGGTACTATTCTGGAATGACTAGGAGCTCTGTATAAATCTCTTGAATACTCCAGGGGACTTAAGAGGTACTATGGTGGAACTGTACTGACCATCCTGGGGTTCAGCTGACAAGGATCAGAACTTCATTCCTTGCCCAGCTGCTGCTAAGCCATGCAAACATTGGAAACATGGAAAATTATGTACCCTCTTCTCCCTCTTCTGCCAATCCCACTAGAACATAGACTTTTGAACAAACACACTGTTCAAAAGCCCTCTTTCATTACTAACTGTTCTTAATTTTATCAATGATCTTTCCTGAGAATGATTGTCTCAAGAGACACCAGCCAGGCACAATGGGCTGTTTGCACAGAATTCCAAGCACAATCACACCCTTACTACAGTGGAATTATTTCTTTCTCTGAGCATTCATCTATGTCCTGGTTTATTCCATCTGAGGAGTTTGTGCAGGTTTGCATTTAAACTTTATTCTCTTCATACCCTTATCAACATGATACTGTATGACTGAAATATATGCAGCAACCAACTGCAATTTTGCAGATCAAAGCAGATGATTCAGGGAGGGTGAGGAGGGGAAGGAACAGAAAAGAAGATGACTTACTTTTCATTTTGAAGCATAGTTAGTGTTAAAAATACTCAAAATGCAACACTTCCTAACTCATGTCTCATCTGCAATACATTGTTGTGTTCAAAGTTCCCATCCCATACTTTAAGAAACTGAATGTTACCTCTGAAAACTAACAGTAACAAATATTGAATAAATTCTGTGGCACTTTGTAAAGTTGGCATAAGGCTTTTCTGGCACCTGTGGTAACCAAATTACAAACATCATTTCAAGCCCAGGAGGCCTTGTGTGTGTATTTAATTGTAGAAGAAATTAAATTTACACCTGCTTCCTATTAGGCATATGGAATTGCAAAAACTATTTCTCAGCCTACTTAATAATGAAGTTTTGTGTCTGTCCTTCCTCCAGTTACTCTGGTACTGCTGAAAGTTAGAAGCCAAATAAAAATGGCAAGAAAACAGATTACATTTCAAAAGATAAACACCTGCTCAACCCATTTCTCACTCAGTCCATTCTGCTGACCTACGAACTGCAGCACCAGAGGACAAAGCTGCATTCCAGGGTCTTTAATGGGGCAGCTAAATTAGTTGGGTAGTCAGTACCCTTTAACAGTCTGCAATTAATGCAAACACATGAGCCCTCCAGAGGCCAACTCCAAACTTGCAAACTCCTGGTCTGTACTGCCCTGTGGAGGCACAAACTGATTAGATAAGGAATGTCAAAAGGCCAGCGAGCTCCTCTCACCAGCCAAGGCCAAGGGCCTGATGCTCAGTGGCAGGTCCCTCTGCCTCCTACCTAACCTTTTTATTCCATAAATTTGGATCCAAGGCCTGCTAACTTACACATGGCCCTGAGAAGTCAATACACATCTTCTTGTTCCAAGAAGGCTGAAGTTAAGGCAAGTGTAGGACTGGCTGAAACCTTCACACCTCAACATGTTGGACCAGTTCATACCTGAGCATGCTGCTGAAACCCCTGTGAGCAATACAGGGATTCCAGAGGCAATGCCAACCAAAGGCATGTGTAGCTGCTCAAGCCTTACACCTTCTTATTGTAGTTCTGGTCTGCCAAAGATTAATGTGTAATTGTACTGCAATCACCTGCATGGCTTCTCTTTTAAAGCAAAAATTACAAGGTTAGCCATTCTTTCCAAAACTTAAAGGCAGTAATCATTTAGTAATGCAACATTTCTGTGATCTGCTGAACGATTTCTTTTTTCTGGATCATTTTCCTTCTCTGATAGCAGGCTTTTTGCTTTTAGAAATAAAATATCACTAAGTAGAACTCAATGTAAATTTAAACACGGAAAGTACCAAGTATGCTACAGAATTCCTGTCATCACAGATTACAGTTATTTGATAACTCTCTGACTTTAAAGGTGTCACTACATTCTTGCAAAATAAAATGCAAAAGTAGTCATTTTAAATTGCTGGGTCTATAATGGCCATAATCTATTACACATGAACAGCTGACACAAAAGTTAACAGGACTTTGAGTGCAAATACAATGGCATAAGTGAATCCCAAGCACATTGCATTTCACTGAGTTTAAGGGTTCCCAAGTGCCCATGCACCTCTTCTCCTGGACTGGAGTCTACCTTACATTCACTCTTACCAGGTTGCCAAATAATTCCTTTCCTGTCACCATTCTCACTAAAAAGAAATATGCTGACCACTCCCTTAGTTTTGTTACATCCTGTATAAGATACACCCCAATAGAGAAATATTTTTATATGTTGCTGGATATATGTTTACATTAATTGTCCAATATGTGAATATAATGAAAAAATACTTGCTACCCCTCTTATTGTGTATCTAGGAGCTTTTTTTACACACACAAATAATCTTCTGAAATATCTAACTGAATTTCACTTTATACTCTGTCACACTGTAGCTATTTATAAAAAAAACACAGAGATGGATTTCTACATACCTGCTTGTCAAATGCTATCCAAGCTGGAGGATTACTTCCCATCCCGTCAGGAAATTCAGTGTATTTAGGTTTCGGCCTCTGATCAAGTAATGGTTGACCTCCTATTCCAGGTTTTTCTTCAAACAGCATGGGAACATTATTGCAGTAACCCCAGCGCTGTGACTTGTGGAAATTTTCTCCCCCTATCTGTCAAAAGTTTGGGAGAAAGAGAGAAAAAATTGCCTGTGTGTTTGTCTTTAAATCCATAACAGTTAACTATCTAGGCAAGGAGGATTAATCACACGAAAGCTTCTCTATAATTATTTTTAACACAGAACCTAAAAACTTGTAACAACTGGAATGCTGCAAGGGGAGTGACATTTTTCAGTGGTCAATTTGCCAGTCTTACAGACAAAAATGGAATAATATTCCAGTAATTTGCCTAGGCTGAGAGACTGGACGATACTGACTGTTTCCCACACACATTCCTTCCCTGGGACAAGGATTGAGGCGTGTGGTAGAAAGAAGCAAGTCACTCCCAAGAACTGTTGTAAAAGGTAAAGGGGAAGAGCCTTTTCTTCAGCTCTCCAGAGGGCAAATGGAAACAGTTCAGCAGCACTCAGAGAACAGCCTGCTCTCGTTACTCACGTCAAAGATCTTATTTGCACTTGTGTCCCCGAGTGCAAAATAAATTCCTCTGCACTAGTGCATACACTTGAATTTTGGGAGGTTGGACCTGAATCAAACGACAGAGTATATATTCCATCTGGGCTTATTTCAAAACAAGGTCTCTGTAGTGATTTCTCTATATTATTACTAATTTTTCAGGCAATTAAGGATCGAGTGCTTAAAAATATAGGAACAACCAGCTGCAAAGAAACTCATCTTGCCCACTTGAATTTCTTGGCTGGGGCTGGAGCCAGTCTTCAAATAACACAGAGAAGCCTCTGGTCTCACATGAATATCACTCCTGTCTGTGAGAATGTCCTTCCTAAAGAGCTGCCTGCTTTGCTGGCCAGTTCCCTCCAACAGAGGCAGCTGTGCTGTGCTTGGGCAGCAATTCCCTAACGACCCCAGGTATCAGTCTCATAGGACAGAACAGGGAAATAGGAAAAGCCAACAGAAAGCTCCACTTCCTTCCACGAGCAGCAATCCTGCCTTGTTAGTTCCTCTCACTCTGCTATTCTTCCCTTCCTTGCCCTCTCAAATCCTCAAAATACTTTATCTGGGAAGGCAGAGAGGAGACATTGGGTAACTGCACCCTGGCACACGTAGTAAGGGGAAACAGGGAGGACCACAACTGTGCCCTCCCTCAGCATGGGACTGGGTGAACATGAGGGAAGATGAGGCTAAAGGGGGAAGAACTCATGTCATGAGTGAGCACAGCAAAGGCCCTGGTAGGGGAAAAGGCTGGACAGAAACATTTTTCACAGCAGCACCAGAGCAGGTGTGTTGGTAAAGTAGCAGAGGGACAAAACTGCCTCCTCACTACACTTGGCATCACTGATTATCACAGGTTTATATGTAAACCACTGCTCCCCAGAAAGGGGTAGACAGCTTGAAGTTACTATCATCCATCAAAAAATGGTACAAATAATCATTTTGCATTGTGGCAACACTCAGTTCTCCAAGATAACGTAACACACACTCAGCACAGCAGTTCTGGGAACAAGTGCAAGCAGTGAAGCAGCAAAACCTGAAAGTACCTGAGTAGTTATTTCATTCTGCCAATATGAGAGTCAGGAATCTGAAAGGCAGTGAACCAGCCTCATGGCACATAACATTCAGTGCTGGTCTACACAAACTGCTGCACACTGGAGGTCACAATCTGAACTGTTCCCCTGCCTCAAGGTGCTCCAAATCCAATGACACAGGATGGAGAGATGCTGACACAAACTGCTCAATCACTGCTTTAGCTTAACCTTTGCTTAAAATACTTCTGCAAGGACACTAGTATGAAAAAGAATACTTACTATTTTTACAAATTAGTATTTTTAATACCATAATAATCAAGGGCCATACCTTGCTTAGGTTAAAAGAAGCTGAGCTAGCCTTTGAAATAGTCACTGCAAAATGAGATAAGGTTCACATTCTGAGGACATTCCAAACCAGTGGTATGGAAGCACGTCCCCAAAAAAGAGGCTTAAAAGGTAAGCAGTGTTTTGAACAAAGGTGAATAAAAGGGCACATGACAAGTATCATAGTTTAAAGAATAATACAAAGGGAAAAAACAAGTACTCCTGCACCATATAACTCAAGAACAAGGGTTCTGAATAAAAGAGAAAAATCAACAAAAGGAAATGCTTGTGTACTGACTAGCAGCCCATGGTTCCCCTTAACACAGAGCATTGCTCAAGCCAGGAATTTAACCAGACTGAAAAAAGAATTGCACATTTGCAGGAATAACGCCCAAAATAAAATATTTCACATTGGCACAGTTTTTTGTGCTCTGATATATAAAATGCTATGTCTCAGTGTGCAGTGTCAGCACTGACATTCAGACATCATTCATGTGGTCACTCCACCCCTTCCTCAAGATGTGAGTACAGGTGCTCTCCTGGTACCTGAATCTGGAACAGACAGGCAGTGACAGGGGCTGGCACCTGCTTTGTAACACGTCTGCACCTGGGATGGTTTCCTCCCTCTCCTTTGTGTGCTTCTCAATTGCTCTTGCTTCTTCTATTTCTCTTTTCAATAATTTTGTTCCTCAGTAAGCTGATGAAGATTTGGGGAGAAGTCAGAAAGGAAGGGGGATTCCTGCTTTTATCAGTTCAAATGTAGAATAACTATAGCCAAGCTGAGTTTTTAAAGGGAAGTTTTTAGGCAAGAACACCTGATTTATACTGAAGGTGCTATAGAACAGATTCACTTGCTGGCACAGAAAGTATTTCATTATTTTCCCCCTCTTACCAAAGCATGAGTTAGGGAGAAAGGCACAGTTAGAAAAGCACAGTGAGGGTGAGTTTTCCTCAGTAAAGGAAAGCTTTTCATGTCCTCAAAGCTACTTCTAGAAGCATTTGCTGTTCATATGTTTCTGGGTTTCAGCGAGCTACAGTATGGTAAAGTGTTCATCAAACTTATCCAGGTTTGGTCCTGTGGCCAATTTCCAGAATTTAGGGCTAAAATCACAACATCCTTCACAATTAGATATGGAAAAACCATGGCCAAACAGCTTCAGTCCTGTTAAAAATCTTTTGTGGCTTTTTTGTAACTTTTTAAGGTTTGAGAGAAAGATTATTTTAGAATCCTAATAAAAGAATTACTTATAATCCCCTGCTCCAGAAAAACACCCAAATCCATAGGCAAAACAATCTATTCTAAAAGTCTGTACAGTTATTTCTTTTAAAAAAGCCCAAAACAATAGCAAAAATAGAAAGTTTAAGAAAAAGAGTAATTATAACTGAAGATCACAAAAGAGAAAAATGACATTTGAGAAACTTTAAGCTAATGAACTCAGACCACATCCAGCCTAAAATAGTGACAGAAAATGACTTCTAAAGGAAATCTTTTAGAAAGCATGGAAAGAGCTTGACTATGTCTACTGTGCTAATGCAGCTAAACTGAGCAGGCTGTAGATCTGCTGAACAAAGCTGGACATTTTCTGTGCAGTGAGCCTGAAAAATACTGAGGATACATTCAATAGTGACTAATGCAAAGGTCAGGGTTCTCTGACTGCAGTTACTGGCTTTGCAAACTCAGCCACTGCAGTCCTTGGGGAACACTGCCTTGTGCTCGCTAAATCCTGCTCTACAACAGTCACAGCAAACTCATCAGGGAGCTGCACATTTCAGCTGAACCAAATACACCTGGAAATGCCTGGAGTGATGGGGGAGCCCTCAGTGGCACACCCTGTCCCAAGAGCCACATGTCTTCAACCCAGTCCCCCGAGGAGTTATGGCAGAAGTCACTGGTAGCAGCTCAGTTCTCTACTCCATATCTATTTTTAATTCCCACTGTGGATGCCCTGCTCAAATCCTGTATCAGGATGAATTGTGGCACTTCTGAACTGTTCCAGGCTGCACACTGTGCTGGTCAAATTCAGATTTTAAACTCTTCTATCATCCCTGCCTTGTTGCAGAGCCCTCAGGACGTTCAGAGGTTAAGTGGCACTGTCAAAGGAGGAACACCTTACGACCCAGTAACCCTGGTGCCCCTCTAACACATTGCAGAACAAAGAACATCAACACTAACAGCTGGATGAGCACAGGAAAGATGTGGATCTGTTGGAGCCGGTCCAGAAGAAAGCCACAAAAATTATCAGAGGCATGGAGCACCTCTCCTATAAGGACAGGCTGAGACAGTTGGGGTTGTTCAGCCTGGAGAAGAGAAGGCTCCAGGGAGACCTTATTTTTGCCTTTCAATAATTAAAGGGGGATCCTGAGAAAGATGGGGACAGACTATTTAGCAGGGCCTGCTGCAATAGGACAAGGGGTTATAGTTTTAAAATAAAAGAGGGCTAATTTAGGTCAGATATGAGAAAGAAACTTTTTACAATGAGGGTGGTGAAACACTGGAACAGGTTGCTTAGAAAGGTGGTGGATTCCCCATTCCTGGAAACATTCAAGGTCAGACTGGACAAGACTGAGCAACCTGATCTTGTTGAAGATGACCCTGCTCACGGGAGAGGGTTGGACTGCATGATCTTCAAAGGTCTCTTCCAAGTAAAGGATGCAAAATGAAACCATGAGGAGCAGCTACAGGAAGATTTGGGTCTGGGAGCTGTGAACAGAGAGAGATCTGGGGGATCAAGGCTGAGGGGCAGGAGGTAGTGGAAGGAGTTCAGGAAAAGACAAAGGGACAGCAGGCAGGATTACTTATAAAGAAGATGGCAAATGTTCTGTCAAGAAAAACTAGTGTCCCTTTTTGGTGTCAGTGATAACAGAGCAGCACAAAATAAACCAGGAAACAGAGACAGCAACAGTAGCACAGATGAGGGCAGTTCCAAGCTCCTGCAATAAACAAGGAAGAAGTGGAATCACTGCTGCACCACTGAAGTTTGCAACAGAAATACCCAAAACTGGTATTTTCAAGGATGTATTTTCCCCTGAGATCTACAAACTTATTGGCTGACTCACTAGGAAATGCCATGCAGAATTGTTGCACAAAATTCTCTCTCTGAGAGGGATTTCAGACCTCAGCCAAGAAAACACACTGGTCCAATCTGACCCATGTGAATATGTGGTCCTGTCCACTGGCTGCTGACATAAGGCAAGGACATCAATCTGGAACCAGAAGGAGCAGCTGCCTTTGAGAATGGGAGGCAGACCAGGAACACTACCAAAGTTGTGTTGTAACCAGTGTCATCCCTAACATGGTCCAGGCTGAAAACACACAAACTTTTTCTCACAGTAACAGAGGAAACCTATTACATGCTGCATTTCCACTGAATGCAGAATTAAACATGGTTATCAAGGTCTATCCTGACAAACAGGCAACACACACAGAACTTGTATGCACAAAGCTGAAAATGTCATCATTGCACAATTTCAATACCAGTTGGGCTCTGCAGGCAGAAGTCACAGTACCAAGGTCTCCCCAAGACTTTTAAACATTGGCTTCAAAACCAGGTACAAAAGAAAAGAACTGAGGAATTTCCCTTTTCAAGGGGATGCAACAGGTAGAAATTTCCAAACAAGGAAAAAAAAGAAATAAATAAACTCTTGAATGCAACAGGGTGGTAAATGTTGTGTAAGTACCACACCCTGCCACTACCAGGCCAACAAGGGCATTTTTCTAAAGCATTTGCCAGGACAGAGGAGCACCAGACAGGGGCACTCCCAACACCGACTCTGACCTCCCCAGCCTCAGCAAAGAGGAAAGGAACAGGAGTTTTAAAAGAGCTGAAGGGTGTTTATTTGATGGATGGACTTAAGCGTACACAAAATACTGTAATTTTGATTTTAAAGATATTTGAAAAAATAGAGGTGGTTCCTTTCTCTCTCTTTGCAGACATTAAACATTTTAAGCTCCTGACACCTTCTGCCGTCATTCTTCTCCAGGCCATCGAACCAACGATCAAATGTGGCACTGCTTGGGCTGTGCCTGAAGCTTTTATCCCTGCTCTTCATTTAGCACAAAGGAAACATTACCTTATGTTCCCATAGGAACCACTCCATCAGTTCTAGAAGCACCTATCACCTCCCTGAGTTTCCCTCCAGTTGCACCAGCTGTGATGCCCGAGCAGCAAGATTTTGTCCCAGCTATGCGGGAATGCAGCGGCAGCATCGCTCTCCGGGATGGTGCTGAATTGGGCAGCTGTCACTTGCAGTTGAGGGAGGGAAAAATGGGAAAAAACGGGCAGAAGATGCTGCCTTTCACTGTGCCAGCACCACAGGCAGCTGAGAGCTGCCCAGCCTCACTGCCCTCACTCCCATCAGAGAGGAAGCGTCTCTGCTCCTGGGTGGAGAAGGAGTCAGCATTCCTGGTAAAGCAAGCTAGAAGTAACAATGATCACAGTGGAGGGTAATACAAAGGCCAGAGGCTCTTAGATCCAGAGAACCAAGTGCTGTGAAAAGATTTCTCACTCCCCATTTGTCACTGTCGTCCTGATGCCTCGGAGTCAGACTATGTGTCCCTCACTGCCTTAAAGCTCTGATTATTCGGAGGCAGCTCAGCCACTTTATTAAACACATCCAAGGCAGACAAAACACGGATGTGCTTCCCTTCTGCTGCCTCTCCTGGGCCTATAGATAAGGCAGGTGGAAGCATTAGGTGCAGAGACAAGAGGGTTGTACAAGTAGCTTGAATTCCACCAGTGATGGGTGGAATTAATACCCACAATTATAAACCAAGGGCTGACAGGAACAGCAATCCCCTGTCCTCTATGAATCCTTCTTCAAGGAATGCTCTGCCACTGTTTTTTCTGCGCAATAAGAGACAGGGATGGTGATGCTCAGAGTCCTAACAGGTGAAAACACTTTCTTCCTTTTCCATTTTTCTATAGCAGTGACACTTTTTTTCCCCTTTATATGCTGTTCTCAGCATCTCATTTGTGGAGCTATATGAAAGTAAAATTAAATCTAATAGCCAACAACAACTAAGTGGAGATCAGAGATGCTTTTCAATAAAGGTGAGTTATAATTATTAACTCCACTATCTCAAGGACTGATGAAAAGAGCAATCTGGAGCCCTACCAAGGGTATAACCATGGTTTTACAATGCTGTCTTGTGGCAATTGTGACAGCTTTCACACCTTCAGTTCTCATAACATACTCACTGTATGCACTTCAACAGGGGGTGTCCAACACTCTCCATAAGTAACTCTTCCCAAGCATGTAAAGTTAAATTAAATCAATTAAGTTAAATTGAAATTTGGAGACCAATAAGGTCATGGATAACACTGAGCTGCTTCCACCCAGCAGGCACCAGTGGCACACACCTATTTCAGTGTTGCTGACAGGTGTACTCGGCAACCACCTCGAGTGTTATACACACAACCAACCCTTTACAGTACAAATTCCAATGCAGCAAGAGAGACTTGAGTATTCACCACCAGGTCTGGGTTTTTTTTTTTGCTTCTAAAACAACAGCACCCAGCTTGCTCTTTCCATGGGGAATGAGTATCCTGAAAAATCCCCACTGGGCTCCTCTTGCAAGAGGTCCTGTGTTTGCACACACCTGTGCAGTGCTGACACACCGAGTGAGGCTGGGAGTCCACAAATTCCTAAGGAATTTCATGCCTCATATTGAAGGGGTACTGATGTTCGTGGTACCACTGGCGTTAAAACCTGTCTTGACAAATCACTTGCAAATTGTCCCTGAACTACATTACCACCTTCCATATACTCCCTCTTAGGGTGGTCAGACTCAGGAGCTTGCAAAACACCCCAGCATTCAGGATACAGAAATGAGGGCTCTATCATAGAATCATGTAATGGTTTGGGTTGGAAGAGACCTTAAAGATCTCCCAGTTCCATGGGGAGGGACACCTTCACACTAGACCAGGTTGCTCAGAGCCACATCCAACTCGGCCTTGAACAATTCCAGGGATGAGGCATCCACAAGTTATCTGGGCAACCTTGGCCACAACATGTTCACAGTGTGAAAACGATAGATTTCCTTCCAGATATTTTAGCATTATTAAGAAAGTCTACAGTTTAGTTTGCCTCCTGAAAGCACCAACTACAGTGCTGTGCATGAATCCTCCCTTTACTCCCTGCACTGCTTCACAGTACAGACTGTGTTCAGCAAATTTCCAGCTATCCTTGATGAACAAGTTTGAAGTAGTGATGGCAGCCTTCTCTTTTGTTTGCTAGGCTAAAAATACCATCTTATCTATTCAGCTTGCCATTGGTATTAATAGCATTGGCAACTCTGAAACACCGTGTTTGCATCCATGCAATTCCCCTGC
Source organism: Corapipo altera (assembly GCF_003945725.1). Taxonomy (NCBI): domain Eukaryota; kingdom Metazoa; phylum Chordata; class Aves; order Passeriformes; family Pipridae; genus Corapipo; species Corapipo altera. The sequence continues at coordinate 6,051,151 of NW_020884872.1, read as the reverse complement.
TCTGCAAAGGCTTTGGTTTATGCAGAGGATACCTGTCTCTCCCTAGTTTGCTCTGTTAGAGATGCAAAAAGAGCTCAAACTGCCCCACAGCAGCTGCCAGATCACAGAATGGCATAATCAATTTGGCTGGAGAAGACCTCTGAGATCAAGAAGTTCAACCTTTGACCAATCACCACCTTGTCAATCAGACCATGGCACTGAGTGACACGTCCAGTCCTTCCTTAAACACCTCCAGGAACGGTGATGTCACCACTTCCCTGGGCAGCCCATTCCAATGTTTAATCACCCGTTCTGTGAAGAAATTCTTCCTAATGTCCAACCTAAGCCTTCCCTGGCCAAGCTTAAGGTTGTATCCTCTCGTCCTGTTGCTGGCTGACTGGGAGAAGAGGCCGAGTCCACCTGGCTACAACCTCCTTTCACTGAGTAGTGGAGAGTGATAAGGTCACCCTTGAGTCTCCTCCAGGTTAAACACCCCCAGCTCCCTCAGCTACTCCTCATAGGACATAGAATTTTGTTTGCTATGATAAAAACACCATCTTATCTATTCAGCCTGCCACTGGCACTAACAGTGTTGGCAGCTCTGGAACACCACCACATCAACATCCCTGGCATCACCACGCTCTGCAAAGACTTTTCCCTTTATATAGAAAGTATGTGTCTCGCCCTGTTTTGCTCTGTTAGAGATCCAACAAGAGATCCAAGTGCCCCACAGCAGCTGCCAGATCATAGAATCTATTAGGTTGGAAAAGACCCCTGAGATCATCAAGTCCAACCCATGACTGTTCACCACCAACTCAACTAGACCATGTCACTGAGTGCCAGGTCCAGCCTTTCCTTGAACACTCCAGGGACGGTGACTCCACCACCTCCATGGGCAGCCCCTTCCAATATCTAATCACCTTTTCTGTGAGGAAGTTCTTTCTGATGTCCAATCTAAACTTGCCCTGGCCCAGCTTAAGACTATGTCCTCTTGTCCTGTCGCTGGCTGACTGGGAGAAGAGGCCCCACCTGGCTACAGCCTCCGTTCAGGTAGTTGTAGAGAGTGATAAGGTCATCCCTGAGCCTCCTCTTCTCCAGGCTGAACACCCCCAGCTCCCTCAGCCGCTCCTCAACCAGCCCATGTCACTGAGTGCCACATCCAGCCTTCCCTTAAACACCTCCAAGGACGGCAACTCCACCACCTCCCTGGGCAGTCACTTCCACCGTCTAATCACCCTTTCTGTGAAGAAATTCTTCCTGATGTCCAACCTAAACCCCCCCCGGCGCTGCTTAAACACCGAAACCCTTCCGTGCCGCTGCACAGCATCCGCACCGAGCCCGGCGGCGCTCAGCGCACCCACCGGCACCTGCCGGGCCGGGACACGGGGAAAGGCCTCGCCATGGCCGGGCCGCCTCTGGCAGCGCCCCCGCGGCCGCCCCTGCGCGGGGGCCGGGCGGGGAGGCGGGGAAGGGGCCTGGCCCGGGCTGTCACTCACGTTGCGGCGGAAGGAGAAGCCGGGCAGCAGCGGCAGCGCCATGGCCGCCCCGACCCGCTAGGGCGCTGTTGCCTGGATACGGCCCGTGACGTCACGGCGGGTGTGACGTCACGGGGCGGGGAGCGGAGAGCGGGGCCTCGTCCAGGTCCGATCCGCGGGATACAGCAGGGATGGAGGGATGGAGGGATGGAGGGATGGATGGAGTGCGAGGGGAGCGGCGGGGATGGGCCCAGAACGGGAGAGGGGCTGAGTCAGGGTTAGCGACCCTTGGGGGCGAAGGAGAACTGAATACATTCTGTAACATAAAAAATATATTTTTATATATAATATATACATATATAAAATATATACTCATATATAAAATATATATCATAGATCTATCATATCTAAAATATATGTTATATATAATATATAATATATAATACATATTGTATATAATATGTAATACATATAATATATAGTATATAATATATTGTATATAATATATAATATATTATATACAATATACATCATATATAATATAATAGTTATATATTATATATTAAGTAATTTTTATTAATATATAATATCTAATATTAGTATATTAGATAGTAAATACATATTATTAAATATATATTAGATGTTATATATTATACATTTTTCGTATATATACATATATATGCATATATACACATATATGAAATATGTATTACATATTATGTATTATATTTTATAACAAATAT
>NW_020884872.1:5972833-6048854 GCF_003945725.1 Corapipo altera | reverse complement strand
TAATATTTATATATTATATATTAAGTATTTTATATTAATATATAATATCTAATATTAGTATATTGTATAGTAAATACATATTATTAAATATATATTATATGTTATATATTATACATTTTTCATATATGTACATATATATGCATATATATACATATATATACATATATATGCATATATACACATATATGAAATATGTATTACATATTATGTATTATATTTTATAACAAATATGAAATATCTATTTCATATATGCATATATAATATTTTATATATTTTATATATATTCTATATATACATATAGAATATATAAATTATATATCTATAATATATAAAATGTATATATTATATATCTATAATATATAAAATATATATTATGCCTAATATATATAATATATTATCTTTATATATAAATATATATTATTTCTTATATGTTACACAATAATATATAATATATATTGCTATTTTTATATTATATACAATAATATATACTATCTATATATCATACATGTTATCATAAAAATTATATGTATTGTTTATTATACATTGTTATATGTAGTATATTGTTTTTATATATCGGGGTTTATACATTATTATTTACTAAATGCTAAATACATACTAAATCCAACACTAATGCATGCTAAATCCATTTATTTAATTTTTCACAATTCATGGCCATTTTCATCAGGAATCTCTGAAAATTTGGAGAAAAGGGGGCTCTGGGGTGATCTTATCACTCTCTACAACTACCTAAAATGAGGTGGGGGGTCAGGTGGGGGCTGGTCTCTTCTCCCGGGTAATCAGCGACAGCACAAGAGGAAATGGCCTCAAGCTGTGCTGGGGGAGGTTTAGGTTGGACATCAGGAGGAATTTCTTCACTGGAAGGTTTGTCAGACATTGGACGGGGCTGCCCAGGGAGGTGGTGGATTCACCATCCCTGGAGACGTTCAAGGAATACCTGGATGTGGCACTTAGTGCTGTGGTTTAGTTGGCAAGGTGGTGATGGGTCAAAGGTTGGACTGGATGATCTCAGAGGTCTTTTCCAACCTAAATGATTCTGTGATTTTGTGAAAATGTGCCTCAGTCCCAAAACCTTGTCTTGTCCCCTCACTCTCTCCCACCTGGTAAAGTGCAGTGACCTGGCTGGACATGGTCCCCCCCCAGTACCTCTGGAACTGGGGTCACGGATGGGGCAAATCCCACCTCATTTGCCGTTTTCTGCACCAATTAGTTTTTGATGTTTTTCGTTTTGTGACTGTTATACAGCATATTTTACTCTGAGGCCCTGGTGGGCTTGGGGGAGGGGGGTGTGGGATGCTTTTACAGCTTTTCCTTTGGTTTTTTTTGCATTTTTAGTCCACCGGGATGGTGAAACTGGGTCAGTGGGTTTCCACCTTCTGGTTTCCCAGTGCTGTGTTGAGCATCTGCATTTGCATTTAGTGCAGAAAGGTAAACATTTAAAATGTATTTTAATTGAAAATAAGAGGAACCGTCATTTTAATCACATTCATTTTGTGAAGTGGGTGGTATTATGCTCAAATTTAAATTTCAAACAGAAAATACACTGAGAGTTTCTCACGAATGGCTTGTGGGGGGAAGGTTGGTTTCTTTCTTTAATGGAAGTAACATTTTCCTTGGTAATAAGGGAGGGTGCATTCCAGATCACTTCCAAAGCCAGTTCCACAGAACAGCAATCATGCTATGTTATGTTCCTCCATCTTACATAAAGCTGTTCATTAATATATTTTTTTTTTTTAGTTAGAACTGCTTTTTACAGAAAAATGAGTTTATGGATAAAGCAGCTTAAACCCAAATATTCCAGTTCTGATCTACTGTCTCAGAGGAGCTGTACTTCAGTTGCTTAATGTCCTTATTCTCATAGATGGAATGGATCTCCCATGCCATATTTCATACTCTATGATGCATCAGACCATGAAATTCCCATAACATATCATCCCTCCTCCCTGAAACAGAGACTCATGGAACAGCATGGGTGATGTGCTCAGTCTGAATGAGCCTGAGAGGGACTCCCTGTACAGTTCCCAGTTCCCTGAATTGGTATTTAGCCAAAAATATTCTGATTTCTAAACCCGTGATTTCAGGGGAAATTCTTTGGGTTTTTTTGTTTGGTTGGTTTTTGATTTTGGGGGGTTTTTTTGCCAGAAATTTGAAATGGAGAAGGGAGAGAGGGAGGGAGGGAGGGAGGAAGGAAGGAAAGGAGGGAGGAAGGAAGGAAAGGAGGAAGGAAGGAAGGAAAGGAGGAAGGAAGGAAGGAAAGGAGGAAGGAAAGATCTATCTCTCTGAGATGAATGAACTAGCCTTGCTGCAGCTTCATGCAGAATCCCCACAGGCCTCTTAGAACTAATGGCACAGCTTCTCATTTGGGTCAGTAACTAACCATCATGAAAACACAGTAGTGAGGAGTTGGTGTCCCTTTTCACTTCATTTATCCTCCAGAATTGGTATGTTAAGTTTTTGTGGCTCGTTGCATAGCAGGGTGGTTGAAATATCTTAATACCCTTGTGATATCAAAAATAAAGTGGTGCTCCAAGGTGGTGCGGGCAGAGGCTCTGTGTGAAAAATATTGCAAAGGGAAGAGCATCACTGCTGGAGGAAGGTCAGTGAAATGCAGAGCACCAGCAAAGAGTCCAGTGCATTTCCAGCAGGAAATCCTGTGAATTGTCCCTAACTTTCAGGTCAAACCTTTCTGCACAGGATTACCTCTGCCTCACCCAGTAAAGGAGACACAGGGAGCCGTGGAGAAGGGGAGCATCTCCCTTGTGCACCAAAGCACTGCTACAATTCACTGTTTTCTACCGGTCTTCAATCATTTTTTTTGATTTCAAAAGCAGAGGGGGGGGGGAAAGGAGTATAATCTACTTTAGAACAGAATTGCTTCTTTCTACATTACCTTCTCTTTGGGGTTTCTCTCACATGTTTATCTTTTTTTGTTCCTTGCTGTGTTCGCAGAATAGTACAGACCGAGTGAAAACAAATTAATTTTAATGCCTTTTCTGGGAAAAATAAAAGTACTCCAGGAAAACCAATTTTGATAAAAGCTTTTTATTAAATGGAGATTGTTAATGACAACAACAGCAAGCAGCTGGCAGTAGTAAATTAACTGTGTCTTCTGACTACTCTGCAGATGATAGTGGTGGATGTACATAGGACTGCATTAGTTGTGCAGTTCAAAGGAGGAAAGAAAGCAGGGGGGGAAACTAAAGCTGGGAAAAATATGGAAAACACTGTTTTTGAGATAAGAAGACAGAGATTCTAGTCTCTTTGTATTGGGATTGAGTTTTACTAGCAAACTTGAAATGAGCAGGGGGGTTCAAATGGTAAATGAGCAAGGCGAAACTTTCCAAACAGGCTTAATTTTTTAAAAAATACTGGTTTTTACTCTGACCAAATTCTGTCAGCTCCAGGATTGTTAGTCCATTAGTCTGAGTGGAAGACCAGATCTTCTGCTTCCAACTTGTGTCTGTTTAGAACAGGAAAATTTAGAAAGATGAGGAGACCAGGAAAGTTTGACTAAAATCCGCATAATTTAGTGTCACTTGTCTGTGAAGACATATCTCTGTTTCTATCATACCTGTGACTTCATCCTTTTCCTGGAACTGATTTTACAGACTGTGTTAAGGCTGGGCTGTACAAAGTCAGAACAGTCCTTAAAAATATTGATTCCTTATGTTTTCCCATGTCTTTTATTACCTCATTCATTTTGATTTCACTGGTCAATGAACACACAACCTACAAAGATACTTAATCAGTGGCCAGAAAACAATGCTGAGGCCACAGTATTTGGCTGCAACTATGGAGTGCTCCAGAAAACTCATATGGGGGAAACTGGGCACTTCTGCAGCTGTAGATCTGTACTGGCCATGTACCACACAGGTGCTTGGTGCAGTATTCCTGCAGCCCCCACTGCCCCAGGAAGGCAAAATGTGAATTTCTAGGACTCGTGGCCCATCACATTTTTCTCCTAGTGATGCCATGGGGGACAGGAGAACAGAAAAGTAGTTAAATCCAGTCAGGTCTCACTGGAGGTTTTCCTTAGCTGGAATGACCTTTCCACGGCCAATTACTCCGATTCATCCTGTCCTAATGAGGCGTGTTTGCACATCAGTCACCTTGCTCAGACCTGCCATGGCCCTTGGAGAGGCGAGGGATGAGGGTGGGAGCTGTACTACCCCTGTTGGTTCACCCTCCCTCGCACAGCCTGGGTGCTGGGGGCCGTGCAGAAGGCTGGGTTTTCTCCCCTTCTGTCCCCATCCCGTCACACCATCACAAACTCATCTGGAAACTTGACGGGAGAAGTTTGCTGTCTCACAGAACGAGCCTGGTGGGCTTGTTTCACTTTGCTGTGCCTGTTTAAAGCGTTTTGAAGTTCCTACTCATTTGATACCCAGCTCTTATTTACATAAGGTGTGAGCTTCTCAAGGATATTTGCAGTCTGCCTGACTTCCCTGTCATTGAAATCAGGAAGAATATGAGGGGCCACTTTCCTAAGTCCCCCACACTTTGGAAAGTACACGGAAAAAGAAATATTCTGCGCCTGGTAGATACCTCTGAGTTGCCCCCGCTGCATATATTCAGTGAGATCTGCAGTACAGAGTAGCTGCTCTGTTCCTCTTCACCCTCCTTATGTGGGCTGATTTGAGATGCAGGCACGCTAGTAAAATGAACCTTACAGAAGAGCCTCTAATTTAATTCAGAAGCAGAATGCAGATTTTTTTTTTCTTTTTTTTTTTCTTTTTTTGCAATTAAACTGTAGACACACATTTAATACAGCATGTAGTGGTTGCTGGGAAGAGTGGGGAAAACTCATGGTGTGTAACACAGCTCACACGCCGATGGGAGGAAAGTACGAGCACGGCGCTCGCAGCAGCAGCGTAACCACGTCAAAGCGCAGCTGAGGCCTCAAGTTCTGTCGTCATCCGTGCCTTCCTCCCTCCCTCCAGATAACACCTATTCCGGGGCGAGGACAAATCCCTTGGGAACACAAAACCCCTGTGGCAGGGAGGCACAGTGACTCTCTCACAGCCTGACAGGGCAACCATGCCTGGACAGCCCCATGAAAGTCAGGAAAGTGCTGCTGTCGCTTCAGCCGCAGTGTCCGGGCCCCTGATGACAATGTCAGGCACCTCAGGATGGGGAGTTGCACTTCTTTACTCCTGACCTTTTTGGGAGGTCAGTGGGACTGACTCCATCCGTGTCATGAACATTTCCTGACTTTCCTCTCACACTGCCTTTCTGACAAAACTGAAGGGTTTGGTTCAACAGAAATGTCAATACACCTTCCCTCCCTTCCTGCAGGGGTGTCATTTGCCAGTAGCCTGTCTCTCCATGCCCATTGTCAAAGCTCTCTCATCCAGCCAACGAGGCACCCCAAGACACTAAAAAACCCCAGCTCTGGCTCTGTTCAGCCAGCCTTACCAGTCCTCTTCCTTGTGCCTAGGAAAATTCTGTCGGCGTTTCTCCAAGTCTTGCAAGTTGCCTTGAGGATACGCCACGAGGCTGCATGACTGATCAATTCCTCCCTCTTTTCCCATCCTCCATTTTCAAGCTTAATCTTTTCAGCTGATGGATAACACAACAACAACAAAAAAAAAAAAACCCAACAATTTTTAAAATTCCCATGGCAATAAATAGATAGAGAGATTACAGTCAATTACCAGAAACTGCTATTGATCAAGGCTGGTTTAGAAGTATACTTGCTTTCCACGATCAAGCTTACAATACAATTTCCCCTGCGTTCAGCATCTATTTCAATTAAAATGAGAGGGGAGAAAATACCACTTACTTTAAATAAAAAGCTTTCAAGCTATTCTTGCAGGCTGCTTTGAGGATCTAGGACAGATCAAAGCTGCTTTGAGAATTCATTCATTCTGCTTCAATATATGATAGCTCATTGTCCATCGGAAAAAATTAAGGCAGTATTAGATATCAAAGCAGCAAGTGCATTTTGGGTTTTCTAAGCAGTGGTCTCAAAACCGGTGATGCCTGCCAGAATAATAACAGAACAGTAATCCCCTTCCACCACAGAGAACATTGAAATTGCGGGGACCACATCAGAAATTGTTTCTTAATCAAGCTCTGTCTTAATGGTAGTTAGGTCATCTGTGTGGATCAAAAGTCTTGGTCAATACCAGCTTCTCAAAACTGACTGAAATCAGTCAATTATGAAGAAGTTAGGAATTGAGGTTTACCCCAAACCTAATCCCTTTGCTGATTAGGACTTTATTCAAACTTCCAGCCTAAAGGCATTCATGGGAAACAGATCCTTTTGATCCTAGTTTTGGCACTGTCCTTTGAATAACGTGTCTTTTTTGCTGTTCGAAGCCTCCTCCTTACGTAACTGCAGATAGCAATCACATCTCCTTTCAGCTTTGGGCCAAGTTTAGTGAACCAGACTTTTTGGCACACTGCTTATGTGATAGTTCATCTTTCTTCTGAACTCACAGCTCTGCTTTTCTCTCTGCCTGCTCCAGCCCGAGCGTGTCTTCCTTGAATAAAGGTATCTATGCACAATAACCTAAGAGAACTCTCTCTCACCGAGGTGCTGCACTGTTCCTGTTGCTCTCATCTCTGCTGTTGCTCTGCTGTGTCTTCTCAATATTTCTTTCTCCTGTCTTTCTGCTTTCCTGGGTTTGTACTTCCTCCTGCCCCCCACTTGTACCGCTTTAGTTCTGCTTCATTTCTCCACTGATGTTTTTCTCATCGAAGGCCAAAATAAGTGAGAAAAGTGTTGGGTCCTCCTTTCCAAACCTGTTGACTGAACGTGCTGAAGAATAAGTGATCTGTGGGGAATAGGATTTATTGAGCTGTTAACTTGAATGGAGCCGTCTGGTTCAGCCTGTCGAGTTTCTGAGCACAATTTCTCTCTGCAAGGCTCCACTGCTGCTCTCCCTCTCTCTAAATGTACTTTGAAGGGCTTTTGTATCAGTGTATGAGGAGTATGGGTAAGACCTAATTTAGGGGATGGGAGAAGCAGACTTCACCATCTATCAGAGGTTTTTTCCTGCTCGTAAAATGTATTTTTCAAGGCAACTACTCCTGGTGCTTCATGGCTATATTACCTTCCATCCTTTGGAATTAGAGATGCTGTCCCAATGGGGTTTTGTCTCTTTCTTTGGAGGCAACCTGTGTTAGCAAAGAAAGAAATGTCTTCACCTGAAGTTCATTTTGAACTTATGATTAAAATCAATCCTTTTTATGAAGGAGGTACCTATTTTTCTATGTTTCTACCTTAAAGATGGGGCAAACTCCAGATCTTTTCAATTAAAGGATAAAGAAGGCTTAAGTGATAGATGAAACCCTTCTGCCATGCCAGGGCACAACATTAGCTGGTCACTAGCACGTTCCACTCCATATTTGTTTCTGTGTGCTAAATGCTGTAGCAAGGTTAGTTGACAAATAAATAAATGAGTTGAGGTCAAATACTTAAGGGAATTGTTAAGGGAACTGGTACAAAAACCGCCGTGAAAGTTGAGACTGTAACAGCCTCGACAGTGTCCCTTTAAATTACGCTTAATAAATACCAGGCAGCTGAAGTGTTCTGTGGTTGTGCATATATTTGTAACAAACCGTTGCACAAATATTTGGCTCCTAACGATGAACTAAATGGTATGACATTTGCCAGGGAAAATTAATTACTTTAACGTGTGTTGTATAAAATATGAGATAATCATGTAACCTATGTGTATGCCATAGAGTGTTGCTGAGTGACTAAGTTATTACCAAAGGAAATTTATGAGAAATAAACAAGAAATAGTCAGAGATGCTGTAAATGTCATGTTACGCTCAAGGGCCTTTTGCGGCTGAATAATTTTTATGTGGATGAGGAGGACAGGATCATATTGTGAAAAATCAAGTTAGAATGAGTAAATCTTTGTATTCACACATAATTTTATTGGTATTTAATGTAGCTATGATGTTTCTGTTTCAAATTGTAGGGACAGTTCATAGAGAAGATGACAAGATCAAATCAGACTGAACTGAGTGATCCAGCGTGGTCTCGGCATCAAATTTTAAGCTGTCTGTGTTCAAGAAGAAAAGCTGCCTATTAAAGAAATGAGAAGTAAAGTGGTCCTGATAGTCGAGTCATGGCTGCTGATTTGGGAAAAATCGTATTGCCTAATTTATGTGACTTTTTGGAAAGGTGAAGTCATCTCCCTTGGAGGTCTTGCCTTCTCTGTGCAACTCTCATGTCTCACAGGCAGGGAAGGTTCAGCAACTACCAGAGCTCTGCCCTTCCCCTCCCACCAGGATGCTCTGCAGAGTCTGCATGAGGCTGTGTACAGGAGGAAGGAATGGAAAGCAGTGAACTGGAGAAACATGAACTGGCGAGGGAAAAACAGATACACACATTTCTTCTCAGACAAAGAGTGTAGAGCGTGATAAACCTGGTCTCTAAATAGCAGCAGGAAATAATGCGGTAAAAAAATCGTGTCCATTACATTCTTCTTCTTTCCCCTAAGATACTCAGACAGATGAGGGTCTTTCTTGAGCAGACAGCAGAATAATTTAAACAAAATCAGGGTTGATTGGTTTGGGGGGGGTCTTTAATTACTCTCATAGTACTAAAGAACATGATAAACTAGGGCACAGCCTGCTCAGCAAGTGTCACTGGCATTTTGTCATACAGCACTACAGAAAGCAACTTCCCAGGTGGTGATCCTGGAATCCTGGAGTTCCTACCACGGGAGAGAAACAGCTGGGCAGTGTGAAGGTGGAGAACAATGTTGGTGAGAGATTTACAGGATTTGTAAGCCTCAGATAATGACGGAAGAACAACATCAACCTGAAGGCAGCAGACTTTAATGAACATGGAGGATATTGGCAGGTAAATTCCCCTGGCAATCAAATCCATGGGAGAAAAGAGCTCCACAAAGAGTTGATGATTCATAAAATTTAAAAAAAAAAATAAACAAAAGACAATAGCTGCAGAATCACAAAATCTCCCAGTATGCAGAGAGAATAGAAAATGCAGTAGGAGATATTTGTGAAATCACAAGCTCTTCAATGAGTTCAAGTGCAAGAAGGGAGTGTACAGAACATAGAAACTAGGTCAAATATCTAAAAATGAACATTAAAAAAACCCTCAGCATGAGCGTACAGAGACAAAATCAGAAAGTCTAAAGCACAAAATAAAATACTTCTCCTATTCTTTGCTTATACTAATAAGGCATTTTAAGGACATTTTTCATTGTAACAAAAAGGGAAACTGAGGGAAGAATTACTCTATGGGTAGGAAAATTGGTAGGCGATGCTGAGAAGCTCAGAAAGCTTAGTACCTTTTTTAAAGAAGACTAGAAGAGGAGAAACACAGAGATTCTGTTAAAAGTAGGGGCAGGGAATTGTGGATCCAGGGATTTAGAAGCAATCACCATCCCTGTGATTTGTAAGAAAAGACTGAAGGAACTGCTCAGGTGATTTATATTTCCATGAAGTTTAAAAATTAGATGAGGCTTGATATGATTTGCCTTTTTGAAAATCCACCAGATTTCCTCCTATGACAAGGAAACAGGTGTTGTAGGTACAAGAGAAACTCTATGGGCCACACAGCAGTGTGTGTGTGTGTGTGTGTGTGTGTGTGCTGAGGGTCAAGAAGGGACTGGGCAGACCTATCACAAATTCACTTGGAGGGAGTTTTCAAACAGGCAAAATGTGAGATGCCCTCTGATTTCCACTGCCAGTGCTGATGCAGGTGCCTACCCTGAAGACTGTGGGGTCTGTAATAGCTGTAAAATACAGGGAGCACCTCAGCTGAAGGGAGCTAGGAGGGAGAGGTGAGTGGTAGGTGTGCTTTTGCAGCTGGGAGCAGTTGTGGCCCTTTTAAAAGAGGATGTGCAGTGAGGAGAGAAGGACGTAGGGAGCAGGATGTGGGCTGGTGGGGCTGTTTGCTGAGTAGCTCTGAGTATGCCATGCTTCTTGAGCCAAATTGCAGGAAAAGGTGTAGCCAAGATCCCAGCAGCCTTTCAGATAAGAGGGAGACAACCTTCACAGTACTGATGCTGTGGTCACATCTTGATGTGGTTCTGCATCCCAGATGTTTGGGACAATGTTTTAAGGAGAGCAGTAAATGGGAGGAAATTCTTTATCTAGGTTTGTTGGCCATAGTAGATAAGACATGACAAAAAGTAATCCAGTTACACCAGAGAAATTCTGTAGCAGTGAGGATGGTGAGAAAGAGTATCACACCCCTGAGCATCTTCATCTCCCAGTGCTTGTAACAACAGGTTGTACAGATTTCTGCCAGGTACAGCTCAGGTGCAGCTGATGCACCCCAAGGTCAGTAGGGTGTTGTAAATGAGTGTGTGCACTGTTTTGTTTCAGCACTGTTTTCTTTCAGCACTGTTTTTCACCCAGGACATTATGGTGTGTCTCTGAGGTAATGGCCTGGCAGGGATCCCACTGGAAAGGGAGAGGATGGGTGGCCTTTCACTCACAGCAATCTGGCTCCTCGTTTTCTCCAATGTGCACATTCAGGCTTGTCCCTGTGGTCTCCTTTCCTCCTGCACAGCTGGTAACTGTATTCCCACCCAGAAATGGCTGAGGAGATCACAAGGACCCATCCAGCAGGTGGGATATTTTGCCTCTGGAGGAAGCCAGGACCAGACACTTCAGAGAGAAACATAGAAGGTGTGTGAGTGGGTAACCAGTGAATAAATTGCTCATTGGTGGAGGAAGAATGGCAAATAAGAGAATCCAGCTTCTATATGAAGAAATTTAAACCATAATCTGAAGCACAGCTACCCAAGCCCTGAGGCTGCTCATGTTTAAACCCTTCTATCCTAACTGCTGGTAGTCTCATCAGCTGTGCAGTGGATGACATTTTCCTTAATTCTGCAAGGCTGTCAAGGCAGTGAAACTTCATCTCTCATTCCATGGAACAGCCTTCCTCTCCTCTCATCCCCTGCCTTTCTGTGTCACTGATGGGTTTTGCTGTCTTACTATGAAAAAGTCAGGAGAGGTGCCTGGTCTACCTGGTCTTGGCTTCCTTAGCTTGTATAGTTCTGTTTGTTCCCTGTGTAAATCAAACAGCTTCCTCGGTCTTCATTTGTTTGTTTGTTTTTTTCCCAAATTCCCTAACAATTTTCATTAATCAAACCTTACATTTCTGTGTCTTGATAAAGGGCTAACATTACCCTCTGTTTTAATAGAGAAACCCAGGTTATTCTGAAGGATGGTGGAGAACAGTAATCTATTGTGAGATCCTTGAAATACCTCCTAGGAGAGAGCCAGAGCTCGATCTTGTCTGAAGGGAGGTCTGAGTAAGCTCCTTAAGCTAAATCAGCTCTTCTGAGGAGGTCTCTGCAGCATTAGGCTCACCAGGACCAGATCCAGTATTCCAGGGGAATCCCTAAACCTCAATGGCACTAAATGTCATAATATTGAGTCTATTTTCCATCCTATTCTGAAGCCTGTTTGAGATTTGACCACTGTTTACACTGAGCTTCCAGGTGAATGTCCCAGTCTTTCCCTGACTTTGCTGTCTGTGACTTAAGACCAAGCACTGTGCAGAGGGCTTCAGGTCAGTCCATCCCCTGGACATGATTTTGCATTAATGAGCACCAGTTCAGCCTTATTGTCCCATTGTCCACGTGCTCAGACTGGACAGAACTTCTGGGAATTCTTTTCTCTCCGTTGGCTCAGCCTAACCTGGATAACTTGGTGTCACCTTCAAATGTTGCTCCCCCACCTCTTTTCTAGATCACGAAGAGATACTGCAGCTGCCACTCTTTCTGTTACACAATTCATTGGCATATTAATATTAATACAGGATCTAAAAAAAAACTATTGAAAAAACATTCCAGTTGGAAAGACAGGAGATGCCAGGATTAAGGGTTCTTGTGTAGTTGTGATCTAAATCCCACTGTACAACACTGTAGGTTTTAGTCATGGGTACATAGACTATTATTTAGAGAATTCCTTCTAGTTCAAGAGGGAGTGCAGTTTCCAGACTAGATGGATTGTTTTTCTGACCAAGGGTACATCCCCTGGGTAAAGGGACAGTCACTCCCTGGGCACAGAGGAAATACAGCCCCATTTCTGATCTGTACTGGTTGGACAGACAACATAAAAGGGACTTTGAGATGCAGAAGAAGATTCTCTCCTAAACTTTCTTTTTTCTGTTTTATGAAGAAGAAGGGAGAGACGATGTTACTTTATTTCAATACAACAGGAAAACGACTGCTTAGTTAATAATGGATTTATTTATATCCATGGGATAGGAGTTTCACTGACTCCTATTTGAATAAAATAGAAAGTGGCAATGGCTTCTTGAGATTTACCTGTCCCACTTAAGACAGCTGATGAAAAGAGAAGGCTTTAGAGGGATCTAGCACCCACCTTCCCACACCTACAGGGAGCTCACTGAGGTGAGGGAGACGGGCTCCTCAGGGGTGCATGGCAAGGGGAAGAGGGAAAACAGGCATAGTTTGAAACAATAGGTTCAGACCAGATATAAGGGGAACTTGTTCCCCACCAGAACAAGCCTGAAGTGGAGCAGGTTGCCCAGAGAGGTTGTGCAGGCTCCATCTCAGAGGTTTCCAAGTCCTGTCTTTCTCAAGCCGTGGGCAACAAGGGTTGATCTCAGAGCTCATCTTTCTCTGAGGCCCCTAAGGTCCCTTTCATACCAAGTTATCTTGTGTTCCAGGGTTGCTCTAACACTCATTGTTGGCAGTGCTTGATCTCCTACAGGTGGGATCAATTTGACTGGAGCTCTGCCCCTCAACACTCCTCTCTGCAGCTCTTTCTTCCCCCAGAGAAGACTAATTATGCTCTGGCCAAGGGAACCTGGTGTTGTGTCATCTGTTGCAAGGTCGTCTGTAGGTTCCAGGTGAGCAGTAACTCACCCAAAACAAGGTATGGGAGAAGCTGTGGAAGGGGGAAAATGTATGCCAGGCTAAATTTGAGCTTTGTAACTTCAACACTGTAATTTCCTCCTTTGGTGTGGCACATAAATGTACTTCTTCTGTATTATGAGCCACATCGTGGAGGCGATTCCTTGATATCAGTGAAGCTGCACTACTGAGTGTATAGTGGAACTGCCTTTGCAAAAATAACCAAACTGATTATTGAAAAAAAATGCCTTTGATTAGGGATATTACTCATTTACTTCACAGGCACGATGACACCATTTAGGAATACAAAACATTAATCTAAAATTGGCTGTGTTTTCATACCTTGTTTTCCTTGACCAGCAGATGACCAAACAACCAAAAATCCATTCCTAAGAAATTGTGCATTTATGAGGTGTTTTGCTTCACACAGAAAACATTCAGTGCTCAGGTGATTGCTCATCTCACCATGCTGTGAGTCTCCTAACAAGAAGCAAGTATGAAAATGGGGCAAAAGCGGTCTGGGCTGTTTTGTGCTGCCCAGCTACGGTGATGGGTTGACATCTATACATAGAACACATAGGAGGCCCCAGCCACAATCCTCTTTTACCTCCTGTCCTCCCCCACCAGTATTCCTTCCCCCAGCCCCCTCTCAGAACTGGAAAAAGGAGAAGCTGGTTCCTCTGTAATTTCTGTAATCAGGAAAGTAAGCAACCCAGCTTTTTTCTTCCCTGTGGAGAGATCAACAAGCCTAAATTCATTTCTGCATTTTGCAAACAGCTGGGAAAGGCTGAGCCTTAAGCTGTGTCCACACCACTTTTTTTCCGGATTCCACACCCAGAAGTTTGGCAGTTTCAATGAATTTTGCTTTGGGAAAGCACTGACGTGGTTAGAAACTTTATTACATGTTAAACATGCAGCTGTGTTAAAGAAATTAATTTAATTATAAATAAGAGCCAAAATTCAATATAATCAGATTAATACTATGAACTATAACAACATCCATTGCAACAGAATGATACAATGTCAACTGCATTTGCAGATTGTGCTGATCTGGAGAGGGAAAAAAATGTACCTGGCAAGACTGTCACCAGAGTGTTACTGGGAGGTTTTTCTGTCGTGCAAGTTTTTAACAACAAGATCTATTTACTTGTCAATTGGAAATTAAACCAGTGAGACTCAATTAATGCATGACACTGTTCCCTTTGAGCACAAACATGACTCAGAAGCAGTTCACAAAGAAGACAAGCTCTTGCTTAGTTTAGCAACGTGACCTGCTTAGTTCTCAAAGGGACCCATCGAACCGAAATTAGGCAGTTAAAAAAAAAAATTCTAAATAAATTCAGGAACTAACAGACCTTGGGATCCCTCTGCTAATTTATATAGCTTTGAAATCACATTTTTTTTTCTTTTTTGCTCAAGTTTCTCTCTTAGGTGAGAACGCAAAGGTGAGAGGAAGTTGTATAGTCACAACTTTACAGTCTGCACATCAAGTGACAAGTCACACACGGCATGATGTCAGCCCAGTGTTAAGAGGAAGGGGCTGTGCTTTGTCCTGTGATGTGTCTGACCACAGTTTTCCATGGTTTTGGTGCTTGGTCAGCCGTGGTGAGGATTGCTACGGTGGCACTGATCTTTTGAAGCACAAAGGTTTGTGCAGGGCCAAGCTGCCAGCAAGAGCTGAGCACAGAAAGTGTCTGCCTTTCCTATCATATGAACAGAAAGTGTCTGCCTTTCCTATATCGATATCTAATCAAGCTGCTGGGAAAGGGAAAGAACATCATTCAGCATGGAGTGTGGTCATTCTGGTCACAACTCCTCTCTCAGCTGAGAGACTCCTCAGGGTGCAACGTTTGCTGTCCTTTGCTGCAGGCAATTGACAGGAGGTTTGAGTAACTGTGATGATATTTGGAAAAATAATCCGGTCCAGTTTTTAAAAACATTTCAGGCTCAGCAGTTTCACACTTGGGAAGAAGATAAGTTGGGAATTTTTTGTCTGTTTTCAAAGATGAGCTATAATGAGATTGGAGTGAGACTCTCTGCTGTAGAGACGAGCTGGATCTCAGGGCTATGATTTGATTGTTTATACAGAGACACCCTGTCCCAAGTGAAACACCTTCCAGTGTCTAAATCATCCATATAGAGCTGGTAGAGATGACACAAACCCCCATATGGGTGGCTCACACATCCTGAGGTGTCTGAAGGCTGCTGGACCCCTCAGTTCAGGCACCTGAGTCCTGCCCCTTCTGTTGCCCCACTCGAGATGAGGTGGCACCCAGAGCTACAACATCTTGGGCAAACAATTGTTTGCATGTAGGGATGGCAGCTGTGCTAAAGAGGTCCATCAGGTGAACTTCTGGATGCTTAAGAGGGCAAAATGCCTGAAGGACTTCATTGTGCCTCTGTGAATCCCTCAGCAGCACCAGGCTGCCTGAAAAGCCTCTCACTGCACTAGATTAGTGCATCCCAAAGTCACAGGAATTCTCAACTGGAAGGGACACCCTCCCAGTCCTTACTGCCTCACACACTGCTGCAGGGCTGAGCACTTTTGAACCATCAGTGCTGGATGGTTCCAAAATATTCTCCTTGAAAAGTCAAATGGGACGTCTCTGGGTTATGTCTTCCAGTGCTGCATGATTCCCATCATTAGGAAGTTTTCTCAATTCCCCAGCCTAAATCTTCTTTACTTCAGTTTAAGCTGATTTCTTCTTGTCATTCTTTTGATGGACATGATGAGCCGTTGATGATAATCCTCTTTATAACAACCTTGTGCCTGCTGGAAGACTGGGAGACAGATTTTCTGAGAACCTGATTTTGACCTTAAAATAACTCTTCCAAATTATTTTGCTTTTGTACCACTTGGCCACAAAATAGGCAGTTTTGATAAAAGAAAGAGGCAGGAGCGATCATTTGATAACTATCTCTATCCCTCTGCAAACATAGGCTTTAGTCCTCTGAGAGGAGACCTGACAGACATTAAATTGATACTCTTAATTAATAGTGTCATGTGCAATCTGTAAATTCTTTTAGTGAGATAAAGGTTTGTAATTTCGCTCCAACAAAAATGTTTGGAGACTTTAACCGACTGGTGCCTCTGATCCCCTATGGAACTTGCAGTGGCCTAAGTCTCCAGCTGCTGAGCCAAGGAAAGGTACCTTAGGTAATCTGGGTAGTTACACAATAGAATTCCTACTTCTCACAAAGCTGGAGATCAGGAAAAGCAGTGCAGATAATCAACAAAACCAAAATACAATGATTTTAGAAATCACTCAGGAGCATTTTCTCATCTGTGTAGGACCAATGAGGCCACTTCAGCTGCGCGTGTGGCTCTGGGTGTGAACCTCATTGTCCACATCTCCTCCTCTCTTCAGAAACAAACTTCTTGCACAAAACTCGATTTGCTTTCTCTGAAAAATGGAAAGGAACAGGAACCCTCTCTGAAATCCACAATCAGTTGGCATTGCTGCTGCTCACCCACGAAAAGTGCTGACAGCCTTTGAAAGCAACGCAAAACCTGTGAGTGCCTCACACCACCATTGCAGTTTAGGTTATGGGGCTGGGGAGATCAAGTCCATCACCTGAAAGGGGTTGGTGTGAGGAAGAAGCAAAGAGCAAACAGGACTGTGTGTCTCCCGATGCTGAGCAGGCTGGAAGAAACTCAAACCCAAAACTGAGAATAATACATATTACACAGGAATGGTTTCACTTTTAGCAATTTGTAGAAATACTCGTGCTCAGATTTCACTCAGCAAACACCAGTTTTGCATGTTACGTGGCTCCTCGGTGGTGTGACATGTTAGCAAGAGGAACAAAAATAAGGGGTGACAGAGGTGGGCACTACCTTGTTACCCCCCCCAGTCAACAGGAATTGGAGCAATGCCCATCCATTATGTGACCTGAGGAGCACAGCACAGTTTTGTAGGCTTGCTTATCTTTCCCAAAATACCCACACTAGCTGTGCAGTGCTGTGCCCCCCGTCTCTGTAGCCTCCCCCAGGGAGCTGGGCTGCCTGTGTTTGTAGGACCCAAGGCTCAGCTCTGACACAGCACAGCTCTGTAACCTTGAGTCAGGCAGCTGAGAAAGCCCCAAGAAAGTCAGCACACAGACAAGAGAGGTACAATTACAGTCAGAGGTAGGGATGCTCAGACAGGCTTGTTGTAGAGATCAAGAATTCAAGTGGGAAAACACCTGCAGGGAAACATATTGTATCCTTTAAAACAACAACCAAAAGGTGAGGCTGTTCGAGAACTGGTCAGAAAATAGGGGAGTGTCAAGTCATGTCCTTGGTGTTACCTCTCACTGCACAGGAATAATCAGCTTTTTTGGGATGCCAGTCATCCCTTGAGGTAAAGGTGCTTTGAGGCCCTGATGTCCCTGCCAGCCTCAGGGGTTCTGTTCCATGCAGGGAGAGATGCTGCTGCAAAACAGCAGGGGTATGGCTGTGTCCTGTCTGTGTTCCACAGTGTGGAAAAGCAGGAATTGACACCTTGAGGTGAAGCAAGGGCTCAGGTGGGTCATGACTGCTGGACCAGTGCACAAACCCCAGGAGGGTGGTGTGTGCCTGGACACACACACGTGTTCACACACAGCCACGCACTGGGTCACTCCCAGATTTTCTAGCCCTCAGGATAATTCCAGCTGGACTCAGTTGTGCCTTTTTTTTTTTCCCCAAGTGCTGAAATTCAGCCAAAGATGAGTTTGGACATCCAAAACAGCACAGATGCTGCCAAGCAGAGCAAAGGCCGTGTTGGAAGATAAGCTGGTGTCCATGGGAAGCTGAGGAGGAGGGGGGTTTCTCCTCAGATGGGAGCAGGACAGAGGTCTCCCCAAGGTCCCAGCTCTGGGTGGCCACGTCTCCAGGCATCCTGTCAGGGTTGGCCTTGACAGCTCTTTTGCCTCTGCAGTGCAGCTGCAAGGTGGTCCTGTCAAGTCTCCCAGCCTTGAGAACCACACAAGAACTGCAGGATCTATGAGGGTCTGCCGGCCACCCTGCAGGGATGATCATATCCCACTGACTCTGTACAGAATTTGGGCCTGCACAAGTCCTGGAGAAGAAGCCCCTCACGGCAGGTGCTGTGTAATTGTACTGGGCAGGGGGGCTGCTGTGGATAGAGAGGACCTGAAGGATGCCTTTGTGTCCCTGAAAGCTCCTCTCATTTCCCCGGTGGTGACTATTCCCACACAGGCTGGTGCTCCCACAGCTCTGGCTTCACTGGTTTTCTCCAGCCAGCCCAGTCAGAGCTGTGCTGCTGGTGCTGGGCACTGTGGAAGCACTCTGGAAAGCATCTTCTCTATCCTTCAGCTGGTGTCTTCTGGCAGATGATTCCTCCTGCCAGCTGGAGCTGGACTGGTTTACTCAACCTCCCTCTGCAGAGGCTGCTCCCTTCGAGAGGTTCAGATTTTTCCATTCCATTTCCTTATCTCCTTTTTTCCCCTCAAGCAGAGGTCCCCATGGAAAAGAAACACCCTCTGCAGCTTGTGCCCTCCCTCCTGCCTGGTCTCACTCCTTCAGCCCCTCTTCATCTCCAGCTGCTCCAGTGCCTCCAGCTGCTCCAGGCTGGGGGTGGGATAAGTCTGGGCTGCCAGGCCATACCCTGTTACCCCTGCCATGGGCATCCCTCACAGCCCCATTCCCTGGGGATGGATGGGGGTAATGGGACCTTGCACAGTTCACATGTTTACAGAGCTTTACAAAAGGTTAGCAGTTACCTCCTCTATAATGTATATTAATGTAGGGAAAAATAACATTTGAAATTGTAAAAATGTCAGAAGCCCTTTGGAAAACTAATTCATGGGTGTAACATTGCCAAAACCTCTTCTCCTATCAACAAGAAAGGATTTGCAATGAGAAATTCTATTAATAGAGGTTATTTGCAGAAATCTTTTGTGCAGCAGACTCCAAATTGCTTGTATTATATATACTTCTCTTGTGGCACATATGTTAGAATAATGTATTTTTAATAGTATGTTCATGTTGACACTTATAAATCCACAAAGCCATGACTCACCAGTGCCTAGTTTCTCCTGAAGTCAAGTGCAGTCAAGCTTATAAATCTGTAAATGCCAAAACTTTGTTAAACACTCACCAGTCCTCAGTAATTCCCTTTCCAGTAAGTTATCACAATTATCCCACAAAAGCTTTCAAGCATCTCCCTCTCTCTTTACAATCCTAGGATGTGATTTATTACTCCAGTCTGGGTGCTCTGAGAACTTTTTAATAGTACTAATTGCCTTATTACCCACTGCCGTGCAAGAGTAAAACCTTTTGACATTTTCCTTCCTTCCCTCGGGAAAACAAATCCCAGTTCCTGGGATATTGCCTTCTGCTGCCTCTGTGATTACTGGGGCGAGGAATTCCTTTAGGCCCTTTGCCTTATCAGCCTCATCTGTCACCAACTTTCCATTCTCATCTCTCTCAGTGCTTCCTCATCACTTTGCATCTTCTGTTATTCTGTGTTATTTTTTTTTTCATCTTCCTTTTCACTTGTGGTGTCAATCTTCATCACATATTCTATTCCTTATTTTCTATCAATGTACTTTTTCACATCAGGCTCTGTGATACTTACCTTGCCCCAGTTTGCTATTTTTAAATTAGTGTAGGAGTGCCTATTGGAAAAAAAAAAGGCAAAAAATGCATTTTTCTGGCTGTTCCATATTTAAGAATTTGCTGCAACAGCTCCAAGCAAACCACACGCATACACAAATTCCTGTATGTCACCTACCAGAGGATCTTATTTCTGAAAGCAAACCTAATATCACCAAAAAAAATTGGCAGATCTCTAACCTTTCCTATGCTGACACAATAAATATTTTTTTTTTAGATTTTTTATTATTTTTTTTTAGTGAAAACCGAGAATTAATCACAGTATCACAAACAGTCAGCATCTATTTTTCCTGCTCAGTGTGAAGAGTATGAAGAGATCAGGTATAGAAAGCATTTATGTCATATGTTCAGATGTGAGGGAACACAAGGCTAAACCCAGAAGGACGGAGGGGCTGAGTGGGATAATACCTGACTTTCACAGTCCTGTTGATGTGATGTCTGGAGGGGACCACTGGAGTCTTCTGCTCACAGGAGGAGGGTTGGTCACCAACCAGGTTGGGGCAAGTCAGCTGTGGGTTTGTTCAGCCAAATCCTGTAAAATCCCTGAGGGGAGAGAATCCCCACCTGCCCTGGGTGACCTGTCTCATTGCTGCATCACCCTCCTGGTGGAAAACCTTTTCCTAACATCCAGTGTGACCCTCTCAAACCACAACTTGTGGTTGATGCCATTTGTTTAGGAGGGAATGGCTCCATCATCCCTGTGATTCCCCCTCAGGTAGCTGTAGGCTGCCTTAGACTGATCCTCAGCCTCCTCTTCCCCAGGCTGGAAAATCTCAGCTCCCCCCATAGCTCCGACTCCTCATCAGCTT
This sequence comes from Corapipo altera, assembly GCF_003945725.1. NCBI lineage: Eukaryota > Metazoa > Chordata > Aves > Passeriformes > Pipridae > Corapipo > Corapipo altera. The sequence continues at coordinate 6,028,599 of NW_020884872.1, read as the reverse complement.
AGGTGTTTTTCCCTGGAACCTTTCTTAATTCCCCATATCTCCCTGCAACTGGAGGGCCCTAAAGCAGTCATGGTATTCCATATGTGGTCCCATGGGGGCCAAGTACAGACAGGCAGGTCACAAATTTCCATAATTGCTGACCATGCTCCTCCTAAGGCACGTCAGCCTGTGCTTTCCATCACGGGCAGCAAGAGTTCAGGGTTCACTTAAATTCAGTTTGAGGTCCACTATAACCTCCATGCCCTCCCCAGCAGAGCTGCTGCTCCTGCAGTGGCTGCCTATGGGGTTCAAAAGGCTGAGAGAATTGGGATTGAGTCTGGAAAAAAGAAGGCTCTGGGGAGACCTGATTGTGGCCTTCCAGTACCTGAAGGGAGCCTACAGGAAAGATGGAGAGGGACTTTTTGCAAGAGCATGGAGTGACAGAACAAGGGGAAATGGCTTCAAACTGAAAGCAGGTTTAGATCAGATATACAGAATAAATTCTTCACTGAGGGTGGTGATGCACTGGAACAGGTTGCCTAGAGAGGTTGTGGGGGGATGTCCCATCCCTGGAAGTGTTTCAGGCCAGGTTGCACGGGGCTTGAGAAACCTGGTCTAGTGGAAGGTGTCCTACCCATGGCAGGACGCTGGAACTGGATAATCTTTAAGGTCCCTTCCAACCTAAGCCATTCCGTTATTCCATTACTTTCTCTCCTTGTTGGACTCTGTGAAATTGCTCTTTGTGCAATGCTCAACTTCCCAGCTTTGCCTTTGGACTGAAGCTCCACAGTTTACCCTGCCAAACGCCTCTCCTAATTTGGTGTCATCCACAATCTGTCAAGGGGCTGCATTCTGGCCCATCACACATGTCTTTGATGAAGATACTGAACGATATTTGTGTGGCAGCAGTCCCTGATGTACTGTGCCTGCCACCACTTCCAGCTGGACACCAAGGCAGTGATCACTGCCCTCGGGGCCTGGCAGCACCCGCCTAAGACCTCCCTCTCTATAGAGCCAGACATTTCATCAGGGAACAGCCTGGCTAAGCATGACTTGCCCCTGGTAAATCACCTTGCCATCCTTCATGCCCACGGCAGTTCAACACGCTTCATGGAATTCATCTCACCCAACCCTCAGCGCCTGTGGGTGAGCAACTCATGGACGAGGCTGCCTTTAAAAACAACGGGGAAAAACATGTTCTTCTAGGCCAGATCCACCTGAGCCACTGGAAATGTCTGTGAGGATGATAAGACAAAGGAACAGGCTGCCCAGAGAGGTTGTGGATACCCCATCCCTGGAAGCGCTCAAGGCCAGGTTGGATGAGACTCTGAGCAACCTGGTCTAGTGGAAGGTGCCCTTGCCCATAGCCAGGGGTTGGAACTGGGTGACCTTTAAGTCCCCTTCCAACACCAGCCATTCCATGACTCTGTGATTCTATGGTTTATAGCGAGGTAAATTTGCCACAGAACATCAATATAAGCAGGCTGTGGGGTACCCAGCTCAAAATCTGTGTTCAGACAAATTCCACTTCTTGTGCCTTGCTCTTAACTCGCACACAGTGAGCAGTCTCTGGTTTTATGATTCTGTGCAGATGACCTGAGGGTCTCAAAGCACAATCTAGAGACTCCTTGAACAACATGAAAAGAGGAAAAATGTGTCTACCCCTTCGAGTGTTCTTCCTACCTTCGCTTTCATAGACAAACCAGTGAGTCACCGAAGCACATGCACGGCTTTACTTGCACAATCCGCCTCAAAACAAAGCTCCTACAGAAGCCAGCATGCAAGTTAGCTTTTGAGTTTGGAAACTAAATATTTAACGCCATATGAATAGAAAAAACATATTATTAATGTCGTAGAAAGGCAATTCTCAATGTTTTTTAACTTTAACCATCACACACTGTTATAAGAGCATTAAGAATATAGGCTATCTGATTGCTGATAATTTACATTCCTCCTCTTTATTGTCCCAAGTGGATTTTGAAACAATATTTGGAAACACTTGATTTTCAAACATTCCTTTCACGCATCTGTAGGGGTTTTTTATATTTACAGATTTATTCAGATGTATTTTGGCTTAGATTTCTGTCTCAGCAACATCCAGGCTATCAAGGCATTTCAGGAGGAAAATGAGGATTTGAAATCTGTAAATAAAAATCTGCAGTTTGGCTGCAGTATGAGATGAGTGTCTGTTAAACACATGAGAAAACAGGATAACCTTTACTTCACTATTAATACTTGAAGAAAGTAAGACATTTAATTACAAATCATACCAGATATATTGGTTCTTAATTCTCCAAGCCCCATGAGCGTGTATGGCAAGTGTATGTAGACAGCCTCTTGTTGCAATCAAAGTTCAAATTATCCATATTAAATGGGAATCATATGGTTCAATACTCAATTCCCTTTGTGGATTAACATTTTCTGTTAAGTAAGTTTTTTAAAAATATACAGTCCATATATGCAGAAATGGGGTTTTTTTACAGCTTAGGCCTGTGAGGAATTATTTTGTGGGGGTTTGATGGTGAATCCAAAAACCCCTTGTATCAAGGACTGGATGTATAACAATATATTCCAGTTCTCAGGTAAGCATCCTACCAAACGAGCAGCAAAATATCCTGGCTGTAACCTGCCTTCCTGTTACAGCATTTCCACCTCAAGCAGCATATTTTAACTATTCAGCAATGACTTCAAGTAAACTTTGAGGAGACGAGACTCGAGTTCTTGTCTGGGCTCCCATGAACACTGAGACACATCCACACAACAAAATGTGCCAGCACGAGAGACCAGGGACATCTCATGCCAAAAATACCTTATGGTTTGAAAGGCAGGATACTGGTCTAGGAAGCAGGAAAAGTTTCCCAGGAAGACACAACGGAATGTGGTCTCCAGCTTCCCTGAGCTCTCTAACCCCGAAGAATTAGCTGGCAGGAAGTCCCAAAACTGAGCTGACTCGTTGGATTTATTCCCCCATTTCATCCCATTTTGGAGCACTGCATTTCCTCTTTTTCACAGCTCATCGTGTGCTGTGCTGCTCCGTTCCAGGGAGCTGGGAAAAAAGGAGGTAGGCAAACCTAAAGCAGGGAGTTAGGAACAGGGAGTGTGCTGAGAAAGCAGGGACATGAGCAGAGGGTGAGGGAGGCAGAGGAGCTCTGGGTGTGGAATCCATGAACTGGGCAAATTTGTACCACTGCATTGGTTTACCCAAGCCATAAATTGGAGGCAGCTTGGGGCCAGCAAGATTTCCAAGTTAAAGCCTGGCACCAGTTGTGCTGGAGTCAGCTGTGCTGTGTCCAGCCCATATTACAGCTCTGCTCCATGTTCCTCAGCACTCCAAGATTCAGAAGTCTCTGAGGTTCAATGTGGGACTAAACACAACCAAGTTTTCAGCCTGTGCTCCATCAGCATTGGACGTTTTGTGCACATTTACCCCACAATTATCTTAATTAAAATTGACTTGCAGTCTTACAGGTCCTGATGATTGTCAGCTGTCTCGCTTCCCACATTGCCCCAAAATAACAAAGGCCAGCTCTTCCATGTGTCCCAGTACTGGGACATCACCACACTGCACCAGACCTGCTTCCCAATCCGACAAGGGAAAAACCAGCTCTCTAAGCTCATCATTCCTGTCTAATTACTGAACTGTAATACAGAAGATAAGGGAGGCTGGCCCCTCCTCCCCATGGTAGATCTGACTCTCCTTCTCCCTCATCACTGTCCCACCCCATGCACAGCCCTGGGTGACTAAAACCCACTTTTTTTTTTTTTAATGCTAAATCTCCCAAAATGTCACATCATTCTAATTGTGCTGAGTTTAGGTGAACATTATCATTTTCCACTATCATCTACAGCCCCTACAACAGGCACCTGCATGCTATAAAAGGTTGATTTTTAAAGTAATTCTTTGAGATTTCCAGTAGTTTTCAAAAGGTTAGGGGGATGTATTACTGATACTTCTTCACATTACTGTATGCTCTATAATTTATGAAATCTGCACAGGCAGAATTACTCAATTACAGTCCTGACTCCTGCATTTTTCTCTGTTTGCATCCCCCCTTCTTAAGCCCTCATGACAAATGCACTTGAATCTGGGAGGCAGCTCTAATTTTAACTACAAAATTTTAATTTTTCAATCTGGCTGCTAAAGCAGAAACAGCCTTCAAAGTTTTAGCCAAATTCTGGCCTCTTAAAATTCAGTAATAAGATCACACTGGTTTTGATCCACCAGATATCTCACTTTAAATTAAAACTCACTGCCCAATGCTGCTTTAACTAAAACAAAATAATTACAGAAGATGGATTATCCCATTAAGATAATTGAAAACAAATAGATGGTTTGTTATCAACCTCTCCCAAAACTCACTATTTAATAAGCTTTCAGGAGCTGTTCACTACAGAGGGATATATGCCATGCTTTCCTCAATTGTTTAGCACAGCACTGGACTTTGAAAAGTGACTTGCTCCCAACTATTTGAGGGGGAAAAAATTACACAATCCTGTGGAAGGCAAAGGTAGGATCATCAGCGCACTGGAATAATTTTACCATGAACTTCACCAAGCACTAGTAGCTATGGCCAGAGAAATCAAAGCAGTTTTTCTTCCACCTTTAGGTATAACAGATTCCTGCAATGTTGCCCCACCTTTCCCTGGGGGGAGCCTGGCCCTTGGTCTCAGTAACACACAGTGAAGTTTCACAGACCCAGTGGGTATTATATGGAAAGTTCTTTCCCTGTGCTAGGTCCACATTTTCCACCTTTCAGTCAAGTCCTTCAGCTATACAATAAAAACCGTAGGAACGATGGCTCAGCCTTTCATTGATTTACTGACATATTTCTAACACTTTCCTTCTTAATCATCTCCTTTCTAAAATTGATGTTGGTGGGTTTTGGTCGGGTTTTTTTCCCCACAAAAAATGTTCTTCAAAGAAGTTTTATTCAACCTGTTTTTTAGAATCATAGAATGGTTTAGGTTGGAAAGGGCCTTAAAGGTCATCCAGTTCCAACCCCGTGCCACGGGCAGGGACACCTTCCATCAGACCAGGTTGCTCAGGAAGCCTTGAACGCTTCCAGGGATGGGGCATTCACAGTTTCTCTGGGAAACCTCTTCTAGTGCCTCACCGCCCGTTGCCCTTCTCTGAAACTTGCTTGCCTGCATTAATTTTTGTCCCAGAGGGCAACAGTAACTTTGAAATCATTCCAGAGAAGACTTCACCACCAGAAACCCGGTACTCCTTTGTGCTCCATTCCACTCCAGTGACCCCACCAACATCCATTTGTCCACTGTACCCTCACAGAGCATGCCCTCGTGTCCAGCAGTGGGTGACACTCTGGCTGAGCTGACACACACTAAAATCTCAGGTATTCACAAGAAAAGCTGCATTTATTTGTCTTGGTGCTTTCCACTCCACCCTCTCCTCACCCTGCCAGCTCCACCTGAAGCTCCTGGCAGGGTCTCCTCTGCCTCCCCAGCCTCAGGAACTGCCTCAGCAAGTGCTGCTGTGCCAGCAGCCATCCTTCTTCTCCAGTCACGAGTGCAGGATGTAAAACCAATCCCAATACAAAACACCACTCTGCTCACCTTTTCAATAACACCATTTCTCCTTGCCTTTTTGGGGTCCTTTGGAGGGTTTTATGTGTACAACATTATGTCTCTTATTCCAAAGGCTTAAAAAAAAAAGAAATCCTCGAATAAATCTAATTCAAAAAAATAAAATAAACCCCTCAAATGTGTTTCAATCAGTTCTTGATTCATTGCCTGAGAGTCTCAGATAATGGCACCAGTATAGCAGAACCACCTTCCTCTGCAAAGATCAGTCTTGCATATGTACTACTCTATACTTCTGGTTTTAATTCTGCCTTTAAAGATGAAGCAGCTTGGTCACAAAAGCAGCCTTTTTAGCAAGCACACCGAGATGCTCCTCTGGAATCCTTTCACAGAGAAGATAAAAATGCACATTTACAGGTTCATACCACAGAGGTGGTCGCTTCACTGCCAAAGCCCTCCAGGATGCCCAAGTTCATTCCAGTCAGGGTGGGAGCCTCCTGTCAGTTGGCTTCAGTAACTCTTTGGTCATGACAAATATCCATGAGCTTCAGCAGCAGAAAAAAGCTGACTTGTTTCCCATTATCCCTTGGGCTGTACACTAAGGTAAAGTCTTTCACATTTTAACATTTTCATCTTTCTTAGTTTTTCTCTAAATCTCAGATAACCCAGCAGGCACATTCCTCCTCGGGCTTCCCATTTCCAATAAACTGCAACAACTGGGTTGACACAGCTTTAGACATTTATCTTGATACAAAATATTCAGGATGCTAATGTGTTATTTATGGCCATTTACCTACCTTGGTTTTAGGGGGGTTGGTTTGGGGGGTGTGTGTTAGGATATATTTTCAAAAGCCTTAAACAGGATTAATTAAAGCCTTAAACCTCAGAGATGTGCATGACATGCTTCGTATCTTACTCACCTTGGTCACAAGCACACACAGATGAGGTCAACATGTAATACAGGCCTCTGAAGCCCAGAAATGCACAAATCTAAATATTTAGTAAGTTATTATGTCAAACATCCCATGTCCTGTGCATCCCAAGTTCCCACCCATCCATCCATCTGGTGCTAATGAATCACTGTTGTTCAGACACATGAACAGGAACCCAACAGAATCTGTGTAGGAGAGACTCCAGTTCACATTAACCTGCTGGTACAGCACAAACCAGAGAAATCAGGGCAGAGCAAACTCCTCCTTGGTAGAAATTCTGAAAGGTTCATGAGTTTGAAATGCAGAAAAATTACAATAACTTAGTAACAAATTACTAAATCCACCTTAAAAACCTGTCTCTGCAAACACTGGCACCAGGTGCCTGCAGGACATAAACTGAGAGACTTTACTCTCTGTGTACACAAAGGCCAGAGTCAAAGTTAATTTTCACCTTTAATAAGCTCATGATTCTTTGTTATTTAATACTCTGTAAAAAGGTATTACAGATTGATAATTATTGCAGTGACTTCTAAAGAAGATGGGCAGCCATGAGGCTGAAACTACAACATCATATACAGTATGTAGTCATTGATGCTACCTACTACAGCATGAAGAAAAATACTCTTTAAATAAACAGTATTCAACTGAAAACATAGAAATGGAGCTTTCATTCTTACAGTATGGCTACACAGCTATATTCCAAGAGTAACATCTTAAAAAATGCTAGATCTTGAAAGGCCACAGATAAAAAGAGTCATGATGAAGATGAACCAGTTTTGCCCAGAAACTGCTATAATGAGCACACTGCAGAGTTTTTCAGCAAATCCTAGTTTTGCCAAGCTTCAAGAGGCAAAAGCCTGAAATGTGAAAGCTTCCAAGTTGTCTAGCTAGTCCACTTGTGTTGCTCTGCAGGCCCAGTGACCCACACTGCTCTCACACAGCGTGTCACCACAACTGTTCTCTGCCGGCACGGATCCCGTCGGGAAGAGGCGGGTTCAGGTCCCTACGACGCCAGGCCCAACAAAAAGCCTCCAACAAACCCGCTGGACACGACGATGTTCTGTTTGATAAACTCTGTGGACTGAGAAGAAAAGTAACATTTGTAAAGGACAGAGTTAGTCGTGGCTGACTGCAGGATTTAACACTTAGCACAACTGCCTGGAAACAGGAACACTAAAATTATGGAGGGGGAAGCGACCTGTTTAAAACCATATAAAAAACAAGGTGGCACCTGCTGGCACCAGTGGAGTGCAAACTGACTCTCAGCTGTTTTGAACAACATATTTAAAATGGAGTGAGCCTTTAAAAAGTCAAAATACAGAGGAACTGTTGTATCAATTTCATGCCAATACCACTCTTGCTTTGATAAGAACGAGACAGATGTTTTACAACCTCCCTGGGCAAAAAAGCATGAGAACCGCCAGGACTTCAACTGCGATCACTCGAAAAATGTTTAAAAAAAATACTGATTTTTGGAAGGCTAGATCATTGGAAAAGAAAACCACTTCACTCCATTATGAGCCAATTTCCTAACAGCTTAATCCTAGAAAAAAATCCACTTATGTATGATGACATTGGTGTACAATATTTCATGAAGTAACAGCAGAGAGTATAACACGTTGTATCAAGCATGCCATTTCATACATCCTCCACTTCAAACTGGCCACTAATACACAGTTAGAAGAAAGTAATATAATGTGAGAGAAAAAAAAAACACAAAGGAAACCCAAAACCCCCATCCTGCCCCACCCATTTCTGCAGGGCATTGGAGAAGGACATGTTAAGCTATTTGGAGTACAGAAGAAGCCGGAAAACCATCTCTCTTGAACTTTCAGTTCATATTCACACTAAAACTTAAGGTAATTTTTATCAACCCATGTGCCAACTCCTTACAGGAGAGATGTCAAAACTCATGAATTACAGAGCTGCTGTTTCATTGTCTGCAGCACGTTCCCAGTCAGGATTCAGCTGGGGAGAAAGAAACTTATATTGCATGTATGGAATGTGAAAGTAGGTAAAAGCAGGCTTTCTTAAAAAAACAAACAAAACACCACAAAATCCATCAAATGAAAGTCTTCACATGACAGGATGAAACAGCCCCAGTGACACTGATCAGTATCAGAGCTCCCTCTTCTCAACACAGAATGTATCTGACAGATCCTGCAGACAGATATTCTTCAAACTGTATAAAAATGAGCTAAAATCACAACTCCAGTTACAAAGTAGTTATAGCTTTCCTCCAGAAAGCTCATTCTTGGCCAGCCAGGTAATTTAATTATCAGCAGTGTAAGAAGATTTGGGGTTTTTTTCTTTGTAGTCACCATGTTTTAACCACACCTGAACTTTTTACCACGTTGTGACCTCGCTGGCTTTGTCACCCCCCAAGAGCCTGCACAGACCAAATGGCAAAGCCAGTGGCAGCCCCCAAGCCACAGGAGCTGCAGAAATGCAGGAACTTTGTGTGTCATCTTTAAGAGTGACCAAAACAGAAAGCTAAATGAATAAAAGAGAGCACAGTCTGATAACTTTTAATAAAATGTACAGCCAGGCTATTTCTGACACCTTCCAGTTTGGCACCTGCACCTTCAGCTCATCAGCACCTGCAGGGGAAGGTAAGAAAAACTGGCTGGTTAAGAAACAGTTTATGACCTTAGACTTACCTCTTCAATTAGGGTGTTGATTTCAGGAGCTGCCTTATTTGCACGCTTTTTTAACTGTTTTTTTGCTTTGTTTACATCTTTTTCAACTCTCTTCCAGTCAACTTGTACATATCCACTATGACTAGCAATCTAGGAAAATAAAGGGCAGTTAGTACAGTTGAAGTTCACATTTCATGATGCAAAATAACAGCATTTAGTGCCTACAAAGTTGTTTTTCTTTTTTTTTTTTTTTTAATTACACATGCAGGAAAAAAAAATACATTGTTCCAATTTCAGCAGATTCTCTGCTTCAAACACTGATACCTTCCCCAGTAACAGCTGTTCAAATTAGAACAATGGCAATGGCAAAGTTCAGTAGACTCTTGTTAATTTTACCAGTTCTCTGTTCTTTAGTTATAAAAGCTTTACACTGTTTTCCCTTCAGCATTTAGTGTAACTTCCAAGAAAAGTGGGTTTATAGGACAACAATGAAAACCTTGTTTCGTTTCAGCTTCCTTCAGGATCGTGGAATTCTGATTTGTGACAGAGTATCTGGGGCTAATCAAAATCATCACTAGAAACACTAAAAGCTATTATTTTATCCTATGTGATTTAAACTGTCCCACAAAAAGTAATTGACACAAGAGAATTTTCATGCTTTCTACAAAACACAGCCACTGAGCAGAAAAATAACATGGCCTGAGCATAGCTCAAGTTCTGTCACATCAGCAAAATGGATAAGTTTGGGGAGACTGGTTCATACCAATTTACAAATTCCCAATATTTTTATCATGTTTAATCATCATCCCAACCCTTCTTCTTATTTCTCTCACTAAGATTTGAACCTGGAAAAAAATAAGATGTTATGTTACTTGGCCAACAATGACAGTCCCACCAACTTCCATAAGACAATTCACAAAAGAAAGATATATTTAACTGTTTAAAGGATCATAGCTTAAAAAAAAAAAAATCAGGCAATTGCTACATGCTCTGGAGAACAGTTAAATAGCTCATTAATAGCAAAAAAAAAAAGAGAGAGAAAAAATCAAAACTAAGGATTACTGCTCATTTTAACTGTTAGGACAAATAGATATAAGCCACTAAATTTACAGGTAAATGACTGTTATCCAAAAAACTCTTTGTAAAGAGTGAGATTTCTCAGGTCCTTCTTGAGGTCACTTTTGGGAAATTCACCCCACTTACCTAACAGTGTCCTATGCAAACTGTACAACTGGTAAATAGAAGTCACAGATCGTGAACTCTCGTGGAGCAGATATTTAAATACACAATTTAATAGGTTTAGCCTAAAAAGAAACGTTTCACATCACTTACAGGCACTGAAGCTTGACTTTCACATAGTTCTTTCTACCAAATAACTGAGACCATCTAGTTTGTATTACAACAGCCACAGCAATTGAGCAACGTATTTCAACCCCAAATTAAGGATTTTATGATCCAGAAAAAGAAATAAAACTAAACAAGTGTTAGACAGGTTTTTGCCTGAATTCAAAACAAAGCTCCTGAAAAACCACCTGTGTAAGAAGGTCAACTTCAGTTTTCATCTCTCTGTAAGCTTTAGAAAAACCAATTCATTGGACAAATGCAAAATGAACTTACTATATTTTAAACTCTCTTTTACTTCACAATTCAGAATGTAACAAATTAACTGACTTTGCCTGTCTATTGTAAAACCATTTGTTCACATGGGCACTAGTGCTGGGCAGGGACAGCTCATTAAGGACTGGACAGCATGAAAACATGAAACCAGATAGAAAGCTGGCACATCCAGTCACTGGATGACATATCAGGGAGAAAATAAAAAGCTGCAGATTGGGGCAATTGTTATTTTATGAATTTAACATCACCACAAGAATTTCAAAAAGGCCCAGGCATTGAATTGGTGCCTTCTCACTCGTACAGCTGAAAATTAAATGTGGACTGATCTGCCCAGTCCAACACAATGCAAGAAATGCTAATGTGTTTGCTGGCTTGTAAAATGCAAATGGACTTTAAAAGAGACATTACATTAAGACTTAGTTTAATTAGCTCAGTTATCCAGACAGCACAAAGATGAGGCAGAAGTTTTTAATTAAGTTCTGTTTGTAACTACTGCAGGGCAAACTTACATTTGCACCAGAACTCCATTTTACACAACAAAAACTGGACTGCTTTTCTCCCTGAACTGAGTAGCAGGGATCCCAAATTCTACTTTCGAGTGTTTATACACATCTATAAAATAAGCAACAGAGGACAGTGTTTTGAATATAAACTTAATAACTGAGAAGAAAAAAAACCCTGTACTTAAGCAGTAACAGTCAGAGCCTGTGTCATATCTACTTTGGCTGCAACCCCACTAATTACATAATTTCATATGTAAGGGCAGAAATAATCCCACTGAACCCCAGTGCTGGAGAGACAGAATGCAATTTTCAGGCTCTGATACATCATAAAAAAAATATTTGCTTACAACAGTAAATTTACTTAAATGCAAATTCTTAAAAGTTTACTAGTATTTTTAAACCCAGGCCCTACAGTAACAAACTAAAATAATAATATTCCATTATTAGTTCCATACTTAGATATATATTAAAGAGTCATATAGAGCTATACATATTATTTGCATATATTCTTAGAGAGACATATGGGGGTGTAGATTTTTGGGTATACAGAAATATCTCTCTACATGATAATATATATTACACACATATATATCTCACAGCTCATTAGTAAAACTTATTTTTGTTCAAGACCTCCCAGAATTGTTGAAAAAAACAACAGAATTTTTTTCAAAAAGCCATTTAAAGAAAGACACCAATGCAGGAACACTAAAAATATGTGCATCTTTCTCAACATTAATTAAAGCAAAATGGGAATCTCCAAGGGCAAGACCTCATTTTCGGGGTTATACCACAGAAGCACACAGGTACTTTGTTACTGGGACACATTATTAAGAGTAATGAGCAAAAAAATGTTTAGGAGCAAAACATTTATGTGGCAAGATGGGAGAAAAGAGTTTTAATTTCCTCGAGTTAGAGAGGAAATTAAAGTTTTAGAGTTTTAATCTCTCCCACTAAAGCAGCCTCAGCAAGGCCAGAAGGCTCAGGTGCCTCCCTGAGCAGGGCACAGAAGCCACGGGGACCCTGAGGTATTTTCTGCTGTTTAGGAAGGTAACAACCCCCTCACACTGTCTAGTGGGACATTCAACACAAAACTGAGCAAAACTCTCCCTTACTAAGCCCCCAGCCCCAGAAGCAGGTTGTTCTCTCCCCACTTCACCAAGGTGACACACTGGGTTGGAACCAGATGGTCTTTAAGGTCCCTTCCAACCTGATCCATCCTATGGTTCCACAGCCATCGTCATGGAATGGCATCAACAAACCCCTGTACAAGTCAGAGCTGAGGATATCTCAGAGTTTATTTTGTTTCTTGTGTTGTTTTCAAAGATTTACTTCTCCTAAGTCAGAAAATAATTTAAAGAATTGAGCAGAATTCATCAGTGGACTGAGGTAAAATATATTAGTGAAATAACTGAATAAAAATATAATTTTATTATTAAATAATGGTCAACACACAATAGAAGGACCTGTAATTGGTATCTTGGCTGATGAGTAAAAAGCAGTTAAACTGTTATTCAGGATACAGGGTTTTAAAAATAGAGAGCCATGAGGTGCTCATTAAGAACAATTGTTTTTAACTAATTCATTACAACAGAACCACGTGAGTTCGTACTTCCCCTCCTCTTCAGGATTTCACTGGACTGTGCTGCATAAACTGGGAGTTATAAATGGAAAATCCTTCCCTTGTTATGAGAAATTCATTATATTTTCCTTAATATCATACATGGATATTGGTCTTGTACCAGCATATTTGAACTACAGGTATTTCAATAAAAAGGACACTTAATTGATCAAATTAAGCTGCTGAAATATCCACCAAACATGTGTTAACAGATCATAATTCTGAAAAGCCAGGCAAATTTCTTAATGTCCTTTTTATTTTCCTCCTCAGACTACTTTTCATTTAATCTGTATTAAATTCTAGATAAGTTACAAAAATCTGAAAAATCTTTTTTGCTTCTTGTACAAACTGACACTCAAAAATGTATTGCTTTCAGTTTCCCTCTAGATTTCTTGAGATGAAGTCATCACACACTGAAGAAAAAATGTATTTTTTTTTTTAAGACTTGAATGTTTCACTGAATGGGCTTTAGCCAAGGATCCTGCCTTCTGTAGTTATTATTCTTGTGTTAGCATGTAATTACAATGTCAATATTGCAATCAGCAGTTGAAATGAGATCTGCAACTTCAGAGAAGTTTACAGATAAAAAAGGGAACTTTCTAGCAATGTGCTGAAATGCTCCTCTGCCCACTCAGGGGAAGCACCAAACATGTATTCATAGAATCACAATGTGTGATCTTTAAGTGAAAAAATTAAAAATTACAGAAATGTAATTACACCATAAAATTTATGACTCAGCTTTAAAATGCAAAATGTTTTGAATTAAAGGAGAGACCAAGGCATTTCCTTCATTTCCTTCCAACAGAATCTGATCTCACTTAAGATATAGGCAATTCAATCAAAATATGCAACTCATATTTCCTCTTGGATAATGTTCCTTCTCGGATAAATGAGATCAACCAAGAAATCAGACACTCAAAGACAAGGCAAACCTACTGCATGTACAGGAAAGCTCCCCAGACTTCACAGCTCAACAAGCAAAAATCCTGCACAGGGGAAGTGTTTTAAGCAATTTCTCTTCTCCTTTGTCTGCAGGGGTGTTTTAACTTTCCAGCTTCCTGTAGTCAGAAGTACTGAGGGAGGCATCTGCAGCAAGGTCTGGGTGCCAGACCTCTGCTCCTGCAGCTCTTCATATTTAGAAAAAAATCATCATTAAAAGAATTACGACCAACAGCGTACAAAGCATGGGAAGAGAGAGTCAGATCTTCAAGACAACAATATGAGAAGGCTGGTGAGTACTTCAGGAACCACTGCAGATTTAGTTCTTCCCTCGTGATTTAGAAACACGCATCACAGACTAAAGCAGTCCACAATAACTGATTCACCTGCAGGCACAACACGTTTGGCCAAAAAAACTTACATCTGGGTGATTATAAACCATTTCAGACTCAACACCCTTGTAAACTTCATCCCTGTATTTAGGTACAATAACCAGGGATTCCCAGGAGACTGAAAAAGGCCATCAGTGCACTACGGCAAAGTGGAACAAATGCCAATGCTACAAAGTTTCAAATCAAAACTATTTCTCTTTGACTTTTTACTGTTGATGCTTGCTTTTGAGTAACTCAAACAAAACACACCTTATATTTGTTGAAAACAACTCAAACCAAACAGTCTGAGAGCACACACTCTCTGCAGTTCATTTAGATGTTTAGCATGGGGTTTAAAACAAAAAAAAAAAAACCACAAAACCAATCCCCAAACCAGTAGAGAACATGATCATGAAGGAAGTGGGTGTACTTCACACAAGTGACATTTTGAGGTGTCACACAGCAGCAATCAGAGCTTCCACCCCACCCTTCCTGATCAATGCTTGACTGCACCAGCCATTACAATCAAAAGAAGAAATAAAAGTGGGATACGCCTTTCAGAAACCCTCCAGGGTGATGTTGGAAAGAATAAATATTTATATCTTTAACATTCCATCTCAAAAAACAGTATATTATTGAGCCTAAGTAGGCACCAATCTACTTCTTCTAGAACAATTTGAGGAAAAAAGAGAAGCTCACAGGTATTAAGACATGAAAAATGCCAGTAAAAAACCTGGCATCATACAGGATGTGTGAAATCCTCCTTCACTTTAAGTTGTGTCACCTAATTTAAACATTTTTTTTTTTTTTTTTTGGAAATACGTCCTTCCCTAACCACAATATCTGATGCAAAATGCAAATGGTCATGCCAGATAACATCATTAAAACTTTTAAAGCTGAAAGCCAGCAGAGAGATGAATGCAATGAGGCTGCCAGGAATCAGCCAGGCTTCAGAGGCCCAACAGATATAACATGGCACGGGGAGAAATGAGGAGAACATGGCTCACACTGGGAACAGAGCAGGCCTTCCACAAGCAACTGCCAGAGCAGCCTACTTCTTCTAAAGCTCTGAAGAAATTCTCAAACCTATTTAAATAAACACAGATTAAATTCTACAAACTATTTTACAGGACAGAGTAGATTCTGATTTTACCCCTGATTCTCAGAAATGTCTCATTTCTACACAATATTCCAGCTGAAATGTAAAGTTTTGACTGATAAGACTGAAAAGATGAAGCAGATAAGAAGCCTTCCTAATTAAATGTTACCCAACAGCTGTGTTTTTCCTATTGTTTAGTAAATAACATTTGCCAACTTATAAAGCATGAAATGCTACATACTTGAAGCAGAAGAAAGCCACCACCTACTGCAGTTGCTGCAAGCTTTCCGACTTTCTGGAACAAAAATCCCGCACACCTTAGGGGAACAAAACAAAAAACAAAAAGAACCCAGTCCAGTGAAGTTGTCTGATGAACAATGCCACACTCCACAATTCCTGACTACAACTATTACTATTCCTTCATTTAACAAAGTATTTCACATTTTTAAATTCAAAATTCAGACTATTTAATACAAGCAATGTTTAACTAACAAGGTCTAAAGCAAGTCAACGTGAGTAATGGTTGCTAGTTCATGGCTGGCTGGTGGCCCCTTTAAAACAAGCTTGAGATTTCCAGATCTTGCTGCTATTAATTGTAGCATGTTAATAAAACACAATGTAATAATATGACAGTGCCACTATGACTGTTCCCAAATGGAAAGTAAATATATCATACCATCATTTGTATTAACTACACAGCAAATAACTTAAATGTCTTGGTAAAAAGAAGTAACATCCCTACCACAAGGGTTAAACTCAGTGAGTCCCCTCTACTGGGACATGGCCTTAGTCTATTTTTAATGGATCAAGGCAACCAGAAAATTAGTTATCTCATTCTCAGTCTCCAAACCCTCCCACATCAAACAGAGACTGATATCACAGAACAGTGATGGGGCAGGAAGGGGCCTCTGGAGGTCACATGGGCCAGCCACCTTCCCAAAACTGGGCCAGCTGCAGAATGTAATCCAACCTCCAAGCCCAACCAGGCTGCCCAGGGCAAGCCTGGAATGTTCCCAAGGTTGATGATTCCACAACTTCCCTGGGCAACTCTGCCCGTGTCTGAACACTGGCCCACACACAGAGGGGATTTCCCCTCCCACCCCCACAAATGAATAGTGAATTCATATTTATAAACATCACTCTACACACACAGAGATCTGCAGATACTGAAATGTACACTTCCCAGATCATTCAATAAGCCAGGTTTTATGGATGCCAGATGAACAATTCCCTAGAAGCTTCCAAGTTTACATGTACACACCTAACTTTTAAAAATAATTTTAAGGCTACAGAAGCAAATAACAAAATCAGGCTGAATGCTAAACCTCCACAGCTCAAAGCTGGACTGAGTCTGAATACAACAATTTCATTTTTAGTCTATTTAATCTTCCAACTCTTGCAAAATTCCACTTTAAAAGCCACCACGCTACCACAATGGTGCTTTTCACTGAAATTGCCTTTTTTTTTTAGAGTACTGGAATAGACAATTACCATTCAAACACCTCTGACAAATAACAAATACCTTGACATAGCTGCTCAGGCTGTGGCCACATTTTCCAGTTTAAGTTCTCATCTTTACTGTCTAGCTTTCCCCATTAATTATTTTAGTGTAACTAAATGCTGTGGTGTCTCTCTTAACATCAGAGCAGACTGTGAATTTGAGCAGAATGACTCCAGCTGAATTTAGAGGACATAACTGTCTCCATGAAATGGGGCTTTTAATTAAAAATATATTCTGCCAGCTTTTATTTTCCCTTCATTTCTTTTACCTGTAAAATATCTCTTAGTCAGGATGTAGGTTTTCTAAATCTTGACTAGCAAGGAAATGAGCTTTTCCATACAAATAAAAGCTATATGCAGTAATTTTCCATTTATTCCTTGCACTTTTAGAGCTCTGACATTTTCCCAAATCCTTTCCACAGTAACTAGTATGAGTACCCTTGGATAACTGGTGATTTACCAATATTAAAAAACACTTCAGGACGATGAGTCAGAGTAATGAGTTAAGGAATTGTTCGCTCATGAATAACCTCGATCAATGCTAAAGGAAATCCCGGCAGAGAGGATACATTTATCTGCTGGGAATACCCTTGGGAAGGGATCTTCTAAAGGCCTAGGACAGTTATGGAAGGGGAAGCTCCCTCACCAGCCAGTCACGCCGCCCATCACAATCTGCGTGGCCACGGAGTATTTTTCCACAATTGGTCCTGAATTCCGGCCAAACAGCCGGTTCCACCAGTGGTGACGCCGCGCGTACTCCGTCAGATCCAGCACCTCGTAGGAATCATCGTCACTGTCGTGGTCTTAAAAAGGAAAAAGAAAAAGAAAAAGAAAGAAAACGGGTATTTTCTCAGTTTTGCGGTAAATCAACGACCTCTGTAAAAACCCCAGAACCAGTTTACTGGCTAATCCAAGGGTTTAAATTGCAGAGCACAATGGTCCAGCAGCTCACAGAACAAGGGATGGTCCAAGAGCTCACAGAACAAGGGATTTTGGGATGATATCATAGAATCATAGAATCGATTGGGTTGGAAAAGACCTCCAAGATCATCGAGTCCAACCCTTGGTCCAAATCCAGTCCATTTACTGGATCATGGCACTCAGTGCCACGTCCAATCTGCGTTTAAAAATCTCCAGGGACGGTGAATCCACCACCTCTCTGGGCAGCCCATTCCAATGCCTGATTACTCTCTCTGTAAAGAATTTTCTCCTGATATCCAACTTAAATTTCCCCTGGCGGAGCTTAAGCCCATGCCCTCTTGTCCTATTGCTGAGTGCCTGAGAGAAGAGACCAACCCCCACCTGGCCAGAACTTCCCTTCAGGTAGTTATAGACAGTGATGAGGTCACCTCTGAGCCTCCTCTTCTCCAGGCTAAACAACCCCAGCTCCCTCAGCCTCTCCCCATAGGACTTATGCTCCAGTCCCTTCACCAGCCTTGTTGCTCTTCTCTGGACCCACTCCAGCACCTCAATATCCTTTCTGAACTGAGGGGCCCAGAACTGAACACAGTACTCAAGGTGTGGCCTCACCAATGCAGAGTACAGGGGAAGGATCACTTCCCTGCTCCTGCTGGCCACGCTATTTTTGATACAGGGTATGCCATAATCTTCAATGCAAGGAGGAGGGTATAGGGAAGGTGTAATCTATAAAATCCATGACTGGCACTGAAAAGGTGAGCAGGAACCTGTTCAAGTGCAGGAACCAAGAGGTATCAGATGGAACTACCAGCTGGATCGTTCAACACAAAAAAGGCAGTATTCCTCTCCTCTCCCTCACCCCCCACCTGGCCTGGCTAACCTCTGGAACAGGATGCTGTACGTACTCAAAGCTGATGTGGGCTCCAAATTACAGCAGAGCAAACGTAAGGAGGGAAAAGAAACCAAACTAAACCAGAACAAAAATCCACGGAGGGCTGTCAGACACAAAGACAACAACCGCGGCTAATGAGCTGGGCTGAAAATCATTCCAAACATCCCGAGAAGGCATCAGTACCTGCTCACCCTGTTCAGTCTGTCTGAGCTCACCCTGAGGCTGATCCCTTTCAGGCACAGGCTGCTGGGCTTTCATCTGACCTCCTACAACTCTGCTTTTATGATCATAATCAACGTGAAACATCTCTGACTTAGGAGAAAGCACACAGCCCTCCTCTGGATAGACCCTCAGTGGACATACTGAGGACTCCCAGCCCAATGCTCTCCTCAGAGGGACAAACATCCCCCTATGCCAATAAGCCCAAGAACAGACACTTCTGTTCCTTTTACACAAGAGGTAAAACAGGTGACACTCAGACTTAAGTTCCAGGTTTGCAGGACAAGTCTGTCAATGTTTTCAAAACAGGCATCCCACAACTTCAGATTAAGTGATCCTAAACGCCACACATGCTCAAACATCAGAGGGAATAGATGGTTTTAGGTTTTTAAAGAAAAATATTTCAAAACATGTCATGTTCTGTGGACATATATACATGGAGTCCTTTGGTTAAATATATTTAATGTGAAATGTAAGTTCAGCAATAAAGGTGGGACATTCCTGAGAGGAAGAACAGCTAAATAACTACCTAAAATTATTAAGACTGTAGATATAAGTATTTTATTAAGAATTTTGGCACTTTTTTTAAACTGGTATTGCAAATACGGATTAAAAGTTCAAAGAGGGCAAGATATACACATAAAGGTTTGCATTAACACCCAAGTGTTCTTGAGTACTGCAAGATAAACAGCAAGACCCACAGTGCTAAAAAGTTGTTACTGAATGGCCTTTCTTTGTCTGAGGTATGGAGAACAACCCGTTTAACTTCTTTAAATGGAGAAGAACACCAAAACGCTGTCACAGACGGTTAGTTACACTAATTCTGTAAATTAATATTTTTATTCAAATCAGAACTCGCACACGTCGTGTGGAAAACGACACCGCCAGAGCATTTTGTGCTGACCAAAAACACCCCCTGCATGCGGCACGATGTTACGGACATTCTCCGAGCTCATCGAACTGTGCCAGTGCCAGAAGGGGCCGCACGACGAGGCCACGGCGATGCCCTGGAAGCCCCGCGCGGTGCGGGATGCTGCGGCCGTGGGGGCTCCCGGCTCCCGCCCCGCATCCCCCCGGCCCCGTGAGGGCTCGGCCGCTGCCTGAGGCCCACTGCGTCCCCCTCGAACCCGCCTGGAAGGGGGCTGAGTAGTTAAATCCCAGGAAGGGGCTCTATCCCGTGGGATGCCGGGGGTACAGCGGCGCCGGTGCGCCACGGCCGTGAAGGGGAAAACACACACACACACACACACACACACACACACACACACACACACACAGACACACAGACACACACACACAGACACACACACACACACACACACACACACACAGATGGGGGAGGCGCAGAGCCCGGGCCATCTCTCCCCCGCCCCCGGGACGCAGCGCAAGGCAGCGGGGAGCGGGCTGTCCGCCACCCCCGAGAGGAAGGAAGGAAGGAAGGAAGGAAGGAAGGAAGGAAGGGCGCCCGGCGCGCCGCCTCCTCGCGTGTCCCGCCGGGCCGGGGCCAGCACTGACCTGAGGCGGAGCGGGGCCGCCGCGCCGCCATGTTGGGCCGGTGCTGAGGCGGCGCCCCAGCGGCCGCTCCGCGCCCCGCCCGCCGCGGGGCCGCCCCCTCGCGGCCGCACCGCGCATGCGCCCCCCGCACCCACCATCCACTGCTGGGGGTCTCCCTTAAGGGAGAGCTGAGGGGAGCGGGAGGGGAAGGGGAGGGATGGGCGTCGTGGAATGTGCCGAGCTGGGAGGGACACGCAAGGATCGTCGAGTGAGACTGCTGGCCCTGCACAGGACCGTCGCCAAGGGTCACACCATGTGCCTCAGAGTGTTGTCCAAACGCTCCTTGAGCTCTGTGACCACTTCCCTGGGGAGCCTGTTACAGTGCCCAGCCGCCTGCTGGGTGAAGAACCTTTTCCTTATATCCAGCATAAACCTCCCGTGACACAACTTCAGGCCATTCCCTCGGGTCTTGTCACTGGTCACCACAAAGCAGAGATCAGCACCTTTCCCTCCTCTTCCCCTCCCGAGGAGGTTGTTACTGCAATGAGGTCTCCCCTCGGATTCCTCCAGCTGAACACACGGCCCTCAACCGCTCCTCACAGCTTCCCCTCAAGGCCCTTCACCATCTTCATTTCCCTCCTTTGGACACACTCTAACAGCTTAGTTTCTTTATTTTATACTGTGGTGCTCGTAACTGCACACAATATTCAAGCCTGAGCCCCCAGACCCCTCCGAATAACTCGGGGTGTGAGTGAGGAGCAGAACAGTGGCTGCAGCCGTGCCTGGACTGCGGCCGTGTCGCCACGTGCCCCATAAAAATTAATAACCAGAAAAGAAAACAAGCTGCAAAGGCCCCTCGAAGAACAAAGGTTAAAGCCAACACGAGCTGTGGAATATTTGACAAAAAAGAAATTTAGGCTCGCCTGACCCCCGTGTGCTCCCTCCTTCAATGCACGTCGGTGGGGTTTCAATAGGCTAAAACCCACATAATTGTGTTTTATTGCTTTTATTTATTTTTTACTGTGTGCAGCCATAACGTGGAGGTGGCTGACACAGTAAGTGCAGCTTCAGCAGTGTTGTGGCAATCTTGTGAACATCAAGAAAGCGTCCATGAACGTCATTTATAAATAATAAAATTGGAAACAGATTATTTAAAAGTGTTTGCAGCCTCTCACTTGGACTCTTACTCTACCAATACACAAGACAGGCAATTATAATGGAAAAAATCTGTTTTTCCCCATGTCATAAAGCTGTTTTCATGGAGTAAGCATTTAAGATTTTAATTAAACTCCTTAATTACACCAGCCTTAACAGACATGCCAAAAAAGGGGAAACATATCTTCTACAAGAAGGTACTTCTTTAGCATATAAATTTGAATGTAGCGTACAAAGTGGTCGTTTGCTTATTAACTGATTTTTATTACAAACATTTGCTGTCGTGATAAGCACGCCAGACAGAACTAGGTAATATATTGCATTCTTTAAGGTCTTCAATAAATACGTCTCTGTATGGAACACAAATGTGTCTCTTACGATTTGTTTTGACAAACACCGAATATCTACAGAGTTTTCATGTTTAAGCGCAAAATCAGCGGGTTTGGTATTCACTTCCCAATCAGCAACAAAAAGCTTGTTGACTTTTATTGCTAAATGAATTACAATCTTTTTTCTGACACTAGCAGTTTGCCAAAAAGAAAGAAGACAAAAAAGAAGACAAAAAGGAAGAGTTTGGGGGAAAAGGCTGCTTTCCTGGTTTTCTTCACAATGCCAAGAGCGGAGAAAAGGCAACCCAGCTAACTCATCCATGGTATCTCTGGAAAAGGTTCCCACTCTTGAGGTTTTTAGGCGTTTTGGGTCAGTCATTTTACTCCTGTTTCACACTCTGGCTGAGTGCATCCCCGTGGAGCTCCTGCAACCTTTCACTTTCCTCGCTCATTTGGTAGGCAAGGGAGCAAGTAGAGGGAGAGGATTTTCGGGATGGTCATTACTGTGTTTTGTATCATCTCAGCCAGTGCTTTGAAATTTCTTACTGAAGACTCTCTGTGCCTGACAGACAGTTTTATGTCTGGGCAAGATTTCTGAGTCAGATGCCAATAAGGTGAGGGAGCTGACTAGAAAGTTTTGCTTGGGTCATATGTGCCTGCTGGCTGAGATATTTTTGAACCTTCTGTTGCTCAAATTCTTAATATTTGGTTTCCCTATTTTTAACTATGATCAGTTAAAAATAACAGCACTTCTCAGATGATTTTCCCCATGTCTGTACAAACAATTATATTAATTTTCTGCGGAATAGAGAGATTTATATGATTAATACTTTTAAAAGGTTAACATTACAAACTGGATTATATTCTACATGCAACTTCTGTTTGCCCATTTTTGCACCCCTCTTGCCAAGACAGGGCAGTGTAACAAGCTGCAAGGAAGGAGTTTGGGAAAGAGCCAGGGGAAGACCTTTTGGCAGGTTGTGGGGCCTCTGGTATCTCTCTTCTGGGATCAGGATGCACCCACTTCCTAACACAAGACATTTCCCAATGGATTCCAATTGTTTAGGATGCAGTAGGTCTCTGGCAGCCGTGGTGCTCAGCTCAGCTTGCTCCTGGGGTCTGCAGGCACTGCCTGGGGGATTGGCTTGATGCCCTCGTGGAAAATGTCATCAGGATTGTTCTTGCTTCCTGCAAACTCCACAAGCTGTGCAGAGACAGCAGACCTCATGGCTCCAGAAATCCGGAATACCTTGGAGAGCTTTTGACCAGATATGATGTATAAAATTCCCCAAACCCACTCAAATTTCGTGCACATCGGTGCCGCTTTCAAGCTATCCGCAGGGATAGTTTTTCCAAGGAAAGGCAGGCAATTTAAACTCAGGCCACATTTTGCCTTCACTCTTAAAGGCTCTTTTAGAAACAAAAGGTTTCCCAGTAGCATCAGAAGGATTGTACAGGAAAATTGCTCTCTTTGCTCTATGAGCCCTGATTTTGACTCTGCATCCACCATCTGTCCTTGTACCTGTGACAAGCAGGTTCAATACCTCAGCTTGCAAGAGGACATACATTACATTATGTTACACTTACATTACAAATACTAAAAAGCAACAATAAGGAACCCCAAAACCCCCAAAAAGCCGAGGAGAGCCCCCCAACCTTCAAAGGCCTGCGTGACTCTAATCCTAACAGCTCCTTTGTGCTGCTCACCAGATTCCCAAACTGGGACACACGCGCTTGAATTTTTAACCATCTTGCATGATTAATTTTAAAAACTAAAGGCAACAAACGCTGCTGGCCACCTCCACCAGGCCTTCCATGTGAGTGAATCTGATATTCTAAGCAGGTTTAACCTAGTAAATGCAGTCTGAATGACCTGGCAATGAAGATATTGGGAGGAGTGGAAGATTCCTTTTGAAAAGCTGGACTTGACATGCTGTTATTCAAAACTCAGTTGGCCAGCAAATGGCAGAGAAATGTCTTCTCAGATACAGGAAGGGATTTGGATTCTCAGTCCATTGAGATCCTGGACAAGGGCTGTTGTGGGTGGGCAGCAGGCTCTGACTTTTGGAGGTTACAAGGTTATGCAACAGCCACCAGATTTTTTTGGAGCAGGAGTGAAAGCTTGCACTGGGACTTATCTTGGCTCTTTCTTGCTTGCCTGGCAGAGAGGGGCCATAACCTGAACTGGGATGCAGTAGCAAGTTCCAGGACTTCCTCACGAGCAGCAGCAGCAGAGGGGCAGGTACTGATCACTTCTCTCTGGTGACAAGTGACAGGATCCAGGGGAATGGTATGAAACTGTCAGAGGAGGTTTGGGTTGGATATCAGGAAAAGGTTCTTCACCCACAGGATGGTTGGGCACCGGAACAGGCTCCCCAGAGAATTTGTCAGGTCTCCAAGCCTGACAGAGTTCAGGAAGCATTTGGACAACACTCTGAGGCACATGGTGTGACTCTTGGGGATGGTCCTGTGCGGGGCCAGGAGTTGGACTTCAATGATCCTTGTGGGTCCCTTCCAGCTCATCATTATTTTGGGATTCTGCGACGTTCAAATTATGATCCTCCTCCCTGTAGTTAACAAATACACATCCTTGTGTCTCATACCATCTCCATATGAGACTTTGGGTGGCTCGCTTGTATTGGTTGTCTTCAACCTTCCTTCGGCACTTTCCTTTGTAAAATGTTAGTTATGAGACTTAACAAAATTTAATTGTGAGAATTTTTTTCTTGATGTTTGTGAAGATCATTAAATTCTGCTTTTCAATTCTGTAGTACTCTAACTCAATAACAGCTTCTTTCATCCTAGAACTACAGAATAATTTTGGTTGGAAAAGACCTTTAAGATCATCGAGTCCAACCATAAATCTTAATTCATTTATCCTGATGAAATTTCAGTTGGAAATTCCCACCACAATCCATGTGTGAGGAGAGGAAGAAAGGACAGGAAAAGGGATGTCTGTTGTCTGCATTAACTAACAAGAGTTTAAATTGTCTCTTGCTGAAGGATTAAACTGATACAAAAAGGAAAACTAAGTTTAGGTGTTTAAACAGATAGAAACCAAAGATGTCACCCAAGGAAGATGCACTGGATCCACAGCACTACAGCATTTTACTAATTAACAAAACCAATGGTTAGTGTGAGGTCAGGCTGTGGCAGGATACATTCCCATGACCCCAGCCTGAAAGAGTAAGGAAATAAAAATTAAAAGTTAAGGGGGAGATTGATCTTTCCTGCTCATTTTATTTGCAACATGGTTAATAATGCAAGCTGATTATCCATTAATCTTGTGATCTCACCCCTGATGAGTTACCAAAGTTGGACTGCAGCACAGAGCTCTGGCCATGATCTCCTGCTATGGTACAAATCCCACCCGTGTATTGGGATGGTCTGTGTGCCGTGTGTGTGGAAAATTATGGGATCACAGCGAGAGGGGAGCCAGGCTTGCAGCAGAGCTGAGCTCAGCATTTCTTTAGGATCTCTTCAGGAGGCAGCCAGTGCTGTGGGACCTGACTGCAGGAGGAGATGATTCCAGTGGCTCGTGAAGGTTCATCGTCTCATGTCAAAATGCTTAATAAAAACTGGAGTGTTCAACTAAATTTGAGGCTTTATGTGATTACCCAGGCAAACAAAGGGTAGTGAGGGGAACTGAATATTAGAAAAGCAGAAAGTCTTGCAAGGCCCTGGAAGGTTGTCTGCAATGTGATGCAGATCTCAATGAGATGTAGCTCTTGTCATATTCACGTTAAAAACTTCTCTCATGTATACACAGAGTGACTTTTTAATGAAAGGGTTACACAAAGTTTGTGTTCTGCAACATTTGTGTTCTTAATTTGTTCTTTTCTTGTAAATAAAAAGTAAAAATTTTTACTGTCTATTCAAAATATAAAATTTCAGAAAGGGGGCCAGACTGCAATACTGTATTATTTTAGAGAAATTCTTTAAACAGCTCTTAGCCGTGATCAAGGATATAGTGATATATTTTATTTTTAAGTTGTCCTTCAGAGACAAATACCTGATTCCCTTGTTAAATCTTGTAGGTATTCTGGAGTTCCCTGCTACTGTCACAAACCAAAGGAGACAGTGAGAACAGAGACTGACAGTCTGGCTCTCTTACTTGCAAAGCAAATGTAAGGCATTACTTTTCAGAGACGATGGATCAATCATACACACAAATTCCACGATTAACAGATGTTCCTGTTAGGTTTCTACAGCCTAAGTGTACATAAACAATTAAGAGCAAAATAACACTCCTTTGCATGGCTTTTTACAAAGCTAATGCTAACAAGGTAGTAACTGGGCAGGGCAGATTTGGAAAAAATCCACACTGAAAAAGCTGAGGACCCTCCAGAAATGCCATCTGAGAGGCGAAGAGCCCAAAGAATCTCAGACTTTTCTGTTCATGAAGCCCCACACCAAGAAAAGGTTAAAAATCCTGAACTGAAGGGAAATGTGGTAAAAAAAAAAAAAAAAGCTTTTCATTTTCTTGCAAGAAACAAAACCCAATACAGAACTGTGATGAGTAAACACTAGACAGGATACAAAGAGAAAAGATAACTCATATGAGTCATCACTGCTGGCAAGGAAAACCTTCGATCAGACGCTGCTGTGCCAGTCACAGGTAGCATTCACTGAAACACCTGGATGCTCTCAGCTCACCTCAAGCTTATGGAGAGCCCTCCTACAGCTTCTTCTTCCCTGATGCCTGGCTTTGGCTGGAATAAAACCAAATACATTTCCCCCAGAAAACTGAAAACTTGCCAACACAGTCAAACATGAGACTCCCAGAGTACAGGGCTGCCTCCGGCTGCCCCGTTCCCCACGACTGGATCCCCTTCCTAGATGCAAATCTCAAAATAGCATTTCTCTGGCCAAAGGACTGGCTTGCTGTAGCAACCCTGAGATCAGGAGAACTAGATTTGTTTTCCAAGGGTAATTTTTTCTGCAAAGATTGAGGACCCCTGGCAAGTGGGGAGACAGACTGATGAGCTAGAGAGGTGTTCCTTATTGTACACATGCAGAGTAACTGTAATTTGTCACTAAGACTTTCCCTAACTTCACAAAGGCAATGTGAAATAAAATTTAAATAATTTCTTTATAAAAGAGATTAAGTCTTGAGAGATTGCCCAAAGGATCAGGCTCTCATTTAGTTACCTTTCAAAGCTCAATAATAACAAAATAACCATATCACAACATTGTTTCCAGTAGAACTGTTAATTTTTTCCAGCTTTTAAATAATCAAATCTTGATTTCTGATAGAATACTAATGCAGTTAGACAAAAATTGAAGGCAGCCATTGCCTCTGATAAACCTGTTCAAAGACAGACAATGTCCACATTTTCCCCCTGGTTTTTGTTAATATTTGTTTCTGTGGGTGTATTCCACCCACCCTGGCTCATCACCACCAACCATCTTCAGTACTTGTGGTTTCTCCAAGGGCTTGATGATAATTTTTGCAGAGTGAGAGCCACACCCCACACTAGAGAAGACCAAGCACTGCTCTGCAGAGCTTTCAGTACATGGCAGGACAGAGGCAGTGCCATCTGCTGAAGCTGCCTGGGACATAATTCTGAGATAAACATCTGTAGCAGCAGCAGTCCTGAGTCTGACTGAACTGGAAAATGGCATGGGTAAGGATTAGAGGAGGAAACCTAGTTTCCCTTCCCGTCACGAACACACTGACAACGAGTAAGACATTCTGGTTCTATCTAAGGAGTTTTTGCTGCCCTGTATTTCCTGGCAGTGATACCGTGTGCCCAGTCTTACAGGCTGCAGCAACAGTGAGAGCAAGGTACAGGGGCTCCAGTGCAGCCATTGGTGTTTGAGTGCTCTTCTCACTGAGTTTCATCCAGAGTTCCTTGGAGAAGAATTGTGGGAGACTTGCTTGATCCACTGTCCAGCTGGAATCTAAACTAGCATGTGGAGTTCTCCAGTGTGTCCTTGTAGTCGGACGAGGGCAAGGGAAGCCAACAGACCCGTGTGCAGGAAGGATCACTTCTGGGAGGAACCTGCCTGTGTTCATTTTTTAAATTCAGTTTCATACAGAGGGATCCCTCTGGGTATTTGTCAGATGGAACATTAGGAACTGCAGCAACAGGACAAGGGGTAATGGGTTCAAACTTAAGGAGGGGAAATTCAGGTTAGATATGCAGAAGAAATCCTTTACTGTCAGGGTGGTGAGGCCCTAGCACAGGCTGCCCAGAGAAGTTGTGCATACCCCATGCCTGGAAGTGTTCAAGGCCAGGTTGGACAGAGGGGGCTCTAAGCAACCTGGTCTAGTGGAAGGTGTCCCTGCCCATGGTAAGGGGTTGGAACTGGATGATCTTTAAGGTCCCAAACCATTCTGTGATTCTGTGGCAAATCCCCATTTTGAACGTGGAGTTTATTTGCTCCCTTTTTATTGTACACTGAGGTTTGGCTGAAGTTTTCCAGGGAGTTGTGTGGAGGCTGCACTGGTATTTCCAGTGCAGTCCAGGTGTTATTCAGTGCTCAGCTCACATGTGAGCTGCACAGACACAGGTCACACAGGAGAACTGACCCGTGTGTCGCCTGGCAGAGGAGGAGGTTGTGGGGAAGAAGTTGTTGGGCACAGCCTCCACCATCTGCATGAAAAGATGCAGTAAGCTGAGAGACATGTATCGTGATCCAAGGGAGGAGTCCTTCCAAGCTCCAGAAAAACCTGACTAGTACCTAAAAGGTGCTCAAAATTGGGGAGAAAGTTGGAGCTATGAAGAGGTGTAGGCCTTGTGTGTGTGTGTGCATGGACATTTTTGTATATCATACGAGGTAAGATCAACAGTGACTTAGAGTTCGAAACCTTTCTGTGTCCATTTACCTCGACTTTGCCATTTCTCAAGATATGGATGTTTTCAGGACTGTCCCAGGCGTCGATGTTTTTGTTGCCAGGGTGTTTTCTGTGTCAGCACTGGTCTCCAGAGGCCTGGATGGATGTGCTTTGGGACTCGTCAGTGTTCACCAAAGACCTATTCCAAGCTGGCTGGAGCCACAGAAAGGGGACAGGGATCCGTGAATCTCAGAATCCGTGAATCTCAGTTCACACTCATGTAGTCACCACACAGCAGCATCCTCCAGAGGGAACTGCAGCAGGGATGCACATGAGCACGGGCTTTTGTTCCACAGGGGCCTCACCCTGGAGTTACCAGGAAGGTGGTGAAACCAGGTGGGATGTTCTGATAATGATCCCTAGTGCAGATGTGCTTTATCTCTTTCTTGCTTACTCAGGGCAGTCATATCACCCAAATTAAAAAGCAAACCAGAGAGGGGATAGTAAAGCTGGGCATCAGCAGCTCAGTATTTGCGAAATACAACTTCACAGCATATTGTCTATAAACTTTGCTTTACGGTGTTTGTTTTCTGTTTTTGCTTATTTGTATTTTGCATATTTTATGTGCATTTTATATCCCATAGGCAGTTCCCAAATTCAATTCAGCTTTTTTTTTTTTTTTTCCTTCTAATTGATCAGGAACGGTAAGTAATCTTTAGAAAATTTGTTTGTTCTATTTGTTCCTGTCTTCTTCCTAAATGTTTGATGAGTGGGTGATTTGTTTGTGCTGTCGTTACGAAAACCATATGTTGATGTGGTCTTATGGGGGAGTGTTTTTATTATTTTAAGAGTTCAGCTAAGGATGTTTCCAAAGGAGTCATAATTGCTCTTCTAAGTACAAAGGCTGAACAATGACTGGCTTACAAATAATGCCAAAAATCTGTTCAGCTCAGTCTAATTATTTCAAAGACTAAAATCTGTTTCTCAGAAATGTCTTCTTTCCACAGTCTGAACTTTTTAACATACTAAAAAAGTTGTATTTCTGGAAGTTCTCTATGGATCATAGTCCCTGGAGCAAGGGAAAGTATCCAATTTTTGGTGTATATGTTGCAGAATCACAGAATATGCTGAGTTGGAAGGGACCCATGAGGATCATCGAGTCCAACCCTTAGGTTGTCCTTTTCATGGCTGTGATCAAAACTAAAAGGAATTTTCTACTGGAGAACTGGCACGTCTACTGATACCAGCTGGTCAGTGTTCCTGGAAGCACCTCATGAGGCTGTTTGGTGTCACAGGTGAGCAAGACAAGGTTTTGACATGGGTGATATCAATATCCTCCAAAAATATGAAAGTCCTGCTGACATCTGGGGGACTACAGGATGTACGAGGAATGTACTGGTGGTAAAAATGATCCGTAAACTGGCTGATCTGTAAGGTGCTGAATCCTACCCTGGCAAAAGGAGAATCCCTGAAAGTGCCTCAGTGCCCAGGAAAAGCTGCTAAAGAGGGAACTACGTGGTAGAGACTCAACTATGTATTTTATATATCAAATATTAGGTAGGGACTATTAGTCAGTGCTGCAGGAGTAAAGAAAATGAGACGAGGAAAATAACTGTGCCGCAGGCCAAGACCTTGAAAAGGACAGACTTTTCCACACAATTTTCAGGAAAACAATTTCAAACCTCCCTGCTGCAGAGCCTCCTACACAGCCCTCGCAGAGAGCCTTTCAGAGGAGAACTTTAAACAAAGGAGTGCAATCGCGTGGCAACGTTTTGAGAGCAGCAAACAAACGCCACACGTTTATAGGTGCACGGCAGCCAAAATCAGGTACTGATGAAGGTACTGCTTTCTTGTGGGTTGCAATAAAAAATTTATGGGAGGGCAAAGTATAAAATACTAATTTTGCAGTGAGAGGCAACGTAACGTGCCTTGCTAAGCATCATAATAGTGCGTTTTAAAAACATATGTGTGTATATATAAAGTAAATGTTACATAAACCACGCATATATTGCATAAATGCCATTAGACTAAATATTATCTGAAATGAATGTGCATGCATTTCTGGTTTTTGTCTGTCTCTGTATATAAAACATATATAATGTAAAATCTAGATTATTACTGAAATGAACTGTTTATTTTTTTCCATAATCCAGCAAAATTATAGAGGAAGTTGGTCCAGTGGTCAAAGCCTCAGCCTGGGATTTGGGTTCAGGTGTTATTGTGTCTCAGACTTCCTCCCTCCATTGTGTTAAGTGGGACCTCTAAGCCTTACCTGCAGTGTGTCTCACAAAGAATTTAAGAGGATAAATAATTTAAAGAATTAAAAACTCAAATCCATAATGTTAAGGGCTAGCTGGATACCTTAGATGAACACAGTGGCAAGGGGTTAAGAACTAGATGATCTTTAAGGTCCCTTCCAGCCCAAATCATTCTATGGTTTTATGAAAATAATAATGGGTAATTTTTTTCTGAGGGATTCCTTTATGGAAATTCCTGCTCCATGTTTTCTGGCCTGCAGAAGTATCTTTTGCTGATCATTGACTTCTAGGATATCATGATCAGGAGATCATGGGATCTGAAAGGTGGTTTGAACAAAGAGCTCTGTCACGGTCGTTGACTGAGGAATGGGAAGTTGCATTCCCAGCTTTCCTTTGGTTTTGGACCAGGTTCATGATGGTAGAATGCAAATGGACTTTAAATCATGAGCAAGGGCGGGTTTGGGTGTTCTCACACCACCTCCACAGGGCACTGCAGACACCTAATGGGAAACCCCTGTCTCCAGAGGACACTCACAGGTCTCTGTGCTCCCAGGGACATGAAGTTGGGAACCTGGGACCCAGCCTCTCCAGGGTATCTACTCTGTATGGTACCTGAACCCCTGGAGCAGCCACCTGCTCCTGACCCTTTGCTGGAGCTTCCTGGCCCTTCCTCATCCCAGCTCTGCCATTGGGTCATTGAAGGGACCACAGCCAAAAGCCATTCTGCCCTAAAAACAGGTGTGGTGGAGGGAAACACATCAGGAAAAGGCACAGCCCCATTCCTGGGACTTAGATCTGCAGAATCTGTGATTTTATCAGGCCCCTCAGCCGGTGGTGTGAGCAGAGGAGCAAGGGCTGGCCAACACTGCCTCTGAACGTGGGCTGCAGCCAACAAACACGTCCACAGCCTGGACTCTTCCAACATATTTTCCCTGGTTCTCAATTCAAAACCATCCTATATTATTCTTCTGCTTTGGAAATTATGCTGGAAAGAATTCCCTTTCCTAGACTTCAATTAATAATGGAGTCCCTCAAACTTATGGTGAATTTACAGGAACAAGTACCATTGTTCCCTACCCTATGGAGGCTGAAGGTTACAAATACAGGGACAGGCAGAGCTGGGGCTTCAGGGGAAGGCTGAGAAGCAGTTTTTTAACTATCTTTTTTTTTTTTTTTTTTTTTAACCAAACATATCTTACAGTCCTTCCTTGCTTAGTTTGGTTTGGTAGACTTGCATTCCTGGCTCCAGCTGCTGACTATAACGGTGTTGTTCATATTTGCTAAACAAACCAAAGAGCAGAAACCTCTCCCTTAGTTGGCTATGCCATAGCACAAAGACAAGCAACTTTAAAAAGAAAACCAAAACAAACCCTAATATTAAGCTCTTTGCAGGATATTTTCTTATGGAATGTTCCCTGTGTTTCCTTTGGGGCTGTAGTAGCCAGAACAGCCAACTGAGGATACTGCTGAGCATTGTTAATCTAAAGTAGAGGGTCGCTCCTTTGGGAAAATGGAGTATTTTCATGAAGGAAAATACTGTTATCTATTTGCTGTAGACTGTGTTCCTCCCAGTAGGAAAGCAGGTATTGGAGCAGCTTTGGTATAACACTATCCCTGTGCCCGTTACTGGGGGGAGCTGGTGGGACAGAAGGGGTGGTGGGCTCCCCAAAGCTGAACTGCAGCCAAACCCTAGGGCAAATTTCTGGTTTAGCTCCTAGACAGAAACCCACCCACCAGTTTTCTTTGGGAAGAACAAGAATTCAAATATTGGCTTGGCCTGAAAATTGTTCTGGCTACCCTGAAGGCAAAGGGGAGGTGATTCTACAAAGCCACAAGAAGCAAGTATTTTAATTCACAAATCATTTCCCTGATTTAAAATGCTAATTTTTATCTGACATTTTCCTCACTCCAAAACCACATTGGGTTTCAGTTACGTTTCCTTTGAAACCAGAAAGCAATCGTGCTGAAAGGCAATAAAAGGAACTAAAAATACACTTTTTTTACTCCCTCGTTGCGCCTTTCTCTGCCTCCCCAAATGTCAGAGGAGCAAAACTGGATGATACCATTTCATGGATTTGGGGGAAGGAGCAAATGGTGCAAGGAGCCATCAGAGAATCAGTACATTTAACACAGAAGGGGTATTTCAGAAGTTCTTAGCTAGAGCTGGTTGTGGCCGTGGTGGAAGAGCTGGCAGGTGCTCCTGTGTTTAACTGAGCTCGCCGAACTCGTGGCATTTAGAGCCCTCTTTCTGTGCCTGCTCTGTGCAGTTACATTCCGTGCTCCAAGTGGATTAAAACCCCTCAAATGCACAGGGTGACAAAGGGAAACCTGTGGTCAGAAGGCAGCAGCTGCTCAGGGTTCCCTGGGCAGGGACCTGCCAGGACACCAAGCGATGTTTTCACAGCCCTGTTTGTCAAGAGGGACAACTCTGAGGTGATCCATACCCAAGATGCTGCCATTAGCAAGAAGATAACATCCCTCTGTCCCTGTAGTCTCTGTTTTGAAGGAAAGGGAGAGAAAAAGCAAGTTCCTCTTTGTCTCTGGAGCAGAAGGGATGCTGTTATCCTGCATGGAGGCCGGAGTGCGCAGGGCACTCGAGAGCTCTGTGGTGTTCTGACACCCGATGTTCTCACAGCTTGCACTGCTGCTTCCATGTGTGCAACGAGGGAGGAGATATTGCCACACTGTCCTGTCAGCCCATGCTTTGCAAAACTGTGTGTGGCTCCAGACTGCACAGAACAGAGGGGGTACGGGCCTGCTCCTGGCAGGATCCATTCACTGCCCTTTAATGGCTTTTTATTGGTTTGTAGTGAAATGTGAGGAATTAATCACAGCTCAATTACGCTCATAAATACATTGCTGTATTTTAACGTGTGTGTGCAAGTTTGTCTGTTTTTAATTACCTGGCAAATGTGAAATTAGGATACTAAGATCAAAGAATTCATATTTGTCCCTCAGTGAAAAACATCGCTGCCTCGCCACGCAAAGCCAGGCAGGGAATGAACATAAAGAAGCAGGGAACAGGGCACTTCCCTTCCTGGCAAGGGGGAGGACTGGCAAATGCAAGAGTCCAGACAATCTGAGGAAAAATGGATCCTCCTTGTTTTTCACTCCCACATTTCCTTTCCTCAGCCTGAAATTCACTGTGCTTTTTTCCGTCAAGTCCTCACCTTGGCCACTCCATCATACTTTTGAGGTGGGGCAGGTGATCCTGTGGTTCTTCCTAACCTGCTAGGGAGTCTGCTTTGGGTTCAGGCAGCTCTCTGTCCTCTCAGCTGGTTCAGATTTATCCCAGGGTTCTCTTTCTTCTTTTTTTTTATCTGTATTGGTAGTACTGGATATCCCAGTTTACTTTTGGCCTTGCCTACTGGGAATGTCAAGTGAGGATAAAATTAAACTGTGGGTAGACAAAACATAAGGAGGTTTCTACAGTGAAATATGATACATATTAAAATCAACTCATTCATTAGCACTCACATTGTGAATTTATTAAGGGCTCTTAGTCAACAGACAGAGTTCCTAGTTCAATGTCTAGTGCTGCAAACAGCTGCTTTCTGCTTACAAAATAAATGGCATCTTCCATTAAAAAAAGAAAAAATATACAGGGATTTTTATTTCTCTCCAACAAAGTCTACTAAAAAGTCCTTTGGCACCTTACACATACGGCAGCCACAGCCTGCTCCGAGTCATTGTGTTCACTAAAGGGCCTCCTTGTACAAACACTGTTCAACACATAAAATCCTCCTTCTCACTTCTGCATATTAATTTATGCTGACATCAGAAGAATTTGGATAACATTTCTTAAAATGCCTTTAAATTCTTAGCTGACGCTGAGATTCCTGGGCAGTGCTGAGGTCTGTGCCTAGAACTCAGCTGTCATCAAAGTTGCTCACGCAATAACAATATTGAAACAAGGAATGGGAGCTTTCCAATGGAATGGACCCGACATCCAGCCCCTCTGATCAGGCCAAAACACCTTCTGGCCTGGGATCAGTGGACATTTACAACAACTCAACCATAAAGAGAAACAGGAGGAATTCTTTAAGGAAGTAGCAAAATTAGAAAGCCAAAGTGTTTCTGCTCTTCAGGTGAACAAGATTAAACCAGGCAGCAAAGCAGAGTAGAGGAGCAGGAAAGGGGATGTAAGGGGAGCGTGATGTGATCCAGGGAGGCAGGTGCATCCGAGGGCTTTAGCTGGGCACCTCGGAATGGTGTGTGCTGGAAGGTGACTCGTCCATTATGCAAACTGGCACCACGTAAATCAGGAGAGAGGCAAGAACCTGTAAACACCTGCTCTGAGCTGGAAGATTTCTGCAGCTCCTTATTGGTTATTACAAAAGATACACAGCTGTTTTTCTAAATATAGAAAAACGGACAGTAGAAATTACTACAAAGCACTCTGGATTACTTGAGTTAAACAAGGGCAAGCAATGCTTCACTTTTTAGTGCAAATGCTATTTACAGCATCATTCCCTGCACTAATTTTCGCAGTTACACAACATGTTACTGTTCCACAGAGTTGACAGAACTTTGGAAGTGTAAATGAGGAAAGGTCTCAGTCACAGCGACAAATTAAACGACCACATGCAATTACTGTGAAATCAGAAAAAGTGTATTTGTACCACACATAAAATTGAGCTTCTTTATGATGATACTTAAAGAAAGTAAGTGCAAATAGATCCTTTAGAAGACAGGGGTAATAATTACTGATTACACTGTGGTTAGGCTGTTTATGTCTAAAGTATCAAGTGCGATTCTACAAGGTCTTAAGCCACGTTTTAATAGCAGCCATTGATTGATCTTGCTCCTGAAAAACATTCTGGTTTTTAAGTTTCCAAACATCACATTTTATTCTGTTAACTTTCATTTATTTTTATTTGGGAAAGAAGCATAGTGGGCATTATATCAATTTCTTTCATAGTGATCCCAGACTAACCTCTACACTAATGACATCTGAATTAAGAACAACAGAGCAAAAGATTTTTCACTGACAACCTCCCAGCAGACAAATAGATCAATAATCCAGAATTATTTGGCTCTTTCATAATTCCCCATATAAAATAACTACTTTATGCTTGATGTAAGAGTAAGATGACTAATCCTGGCTGTTGTGGAAAGCAGCTGTTTGCTAAACCCATCTTCAACTCACTGCAAATGAAAATGTCATCTGTAAAGGTCTCTCATTTTATTTAGGATAATTCATCACAGTGATTAGGCACCTCCTGAAGCAAGACATTATCGACTCCTGGTTTGGAAGAGTTAATTCACTGTGCTGCAAACTGATGTAAAATGGAGGAATTGCAGGGAAAGAAAGTTTTAGTTTTCATATGAAAAATAAGCAGAATGAAGCTGAGAGAGACATCAAAAGGAGCTTTTTATAGAAAGCACTCTGTAAAGCTGAATCACAGAATCATGGAATCAATGAGGTTGGAAAAGACCTCTGAGATCATTGAGTCCACCCTGTGACCCAACACCACCTTGTCAACCAGACCGTGGCATGGAGTGACACATCCAGTCTTTCCTTGAACAACTCCAGGGACGGTGACATCTCCCTGGGCAGCCCCTTCCATTGTCTAATTACCCTTTCTGTGAAGAAATTCTTCCTAATGTTCAATCTAAACCTCCCCTGGCCCAGCTTCAGACTGTGTCCTCTTGTCCTGTCACAGGCTGACTGGGAGAAGAGGTCGAACCCACCTGGCTACACCCTCCTTTTAGGGAGTTGTAGAGAGCAATAAGGTCTCCCCTGAGCCTCCTTTTCTCCAGGCTAAACACCCCCAGCTCCTTCAGCTGCTCCTCATAGGACTTGTGCTCCAGACTCTTCACCAGCTCCGTTGCCCTTCTCTGGACTCACTCCAGCCCCTCAATGTCCTCCTGAACTGAGGGGCCCAGAACTGGACACAGGACTGAAGGTGTGGCCTCACCAGTGCCGAGTACAGGGGCACAATCACTGCCCTGGTCCTGCTGGCCACACTGTTTCTGATTCAGGCCAGGATGCCATTGGCCTTCTTGGCCACCTGGGCACACTGCTGGCTCATGTTCAGCTCCAGTCTCCCTGTTCACTCCCAGCGCTCTGGTCAGCAGGAACAGTGGCCTATGACTGGGCTGATGTGATGCTTGGGCCCTTCATACAACACCTCCAGCTGAGCTGCCCACACCTGCAGCACCCAAAGCACATCAAATGTTACTCATGAGCCCTGTTATTTGCTTTCCTTCCAGTAAATCTTCAACACACATCTTTATACAAAGGCAGGCTATATCCCAGAGACCCTGAGGTAACAGAGCTTTCATATGCAGTTCTGGTTGGGACAATGCCTAATTAAAAGTGCTGCCACTTCTTCCTGTAGGTAAAGGGATAATCTTGGCCTCCAGACATTTTTTTCCTGGCAGATATGGATTTCCAGAGACTGAAAATCTTGTAGTCGATCTCTCCATATGTACAGTCTTTAAAGAGAACTGAAATAGATGGCAGAACTGAAAAATAAGACTGACACAGTAAATCACAATGATTTATGAGCATTTAGGGATATGGGAAAATTTACTTGTTCCCATTTATTTAAAAATAAATACATTACTTATTTATAGTCTTCATTCTCATGCAGCACAGAGTACTTTGGTGCTGTCTCGCCAAACTGAAGTCATTGGATTTTACCAATTATAGGGTCAAATTCTTGTATCCCTTGCATGCCTGTATATGCAGTTTCAGATGGATGCAGTACAGATTTTATATATTAAAAACCTATTCTATTAGTCATCCTAATACATCCAACCAATACAGAATTAATCACCGATTTTTCCATGTCTTTTCCTATCTAGTTTAAATGTTCAAAGGAATGATTTATGCTGCCATGCAGACTTCAGTAACTAAATGTTTGCTCATAATTAGCCTGAATCTTGTATTTTAAAATTTCATCTATTTTCTTTCATTTTACTTAATGAGTTCCACTTTAGGTCCCTACCAGATGCTGTAGGGCTCCCTCAGTTTATCTACTTCAATTGTATGTCAATCCTGAATATTTAAGCCCGTTTTAGAAGTACACACAAATTTGGGAATGGGATAACCAGGAAGCACAATAAACACTGTCAATATTCCCTTTTTTTCCCTGATAATTTTAGTCTCTGAAACTGTAAACACGTAATGTCAAACCTTGGGATCCAAACCTTAGGGAGCTTAGTAACTCCACCCACTCCTCAAGAGATTGCTAATTAAGATAATCAGTAACAATTTCATGTTTGGGTTTTTTTTTTAACATCTTGCTGTTTAAATCATAACTTTTAATCTCCCTGCCAGTTTTCTGTTCTTTTGTAACTTCCCTAGTTATTTTTCTGCTAACAAGATGAAACTGAAATCAGTATTTCAAATGTGATCACAGAAGTTGGCCAGGAGTACGACAGTTTTTGTTTTCAGCCTGCTTTTGCATTATTTCATTCCTCTCTGGTGTTTGCATGTCAGAATTTATGTTAATTGACAATAATCAGCTTCCTTCCTTTTTTTCCTATATGACTTATCAGTTTCCTTCTTTTGAAATAATTACAAAACTAACTGGGCAAAAGGGCACATGGCTGGGAGTACAAAATTTTGTGCAAAACTATTTATCAATTAAACAAATTAGTCTGAACTACAAAAGTCCACAGAAAGTCTGCAGGAAGACCATCAGACATAAAAAAACAGGAAAAGAACACTTAAACTACCAAAAAAAGCCCCACAAACCTTGGACAGAAATATAATTTGGGATTATGGACATCTACTGTAAAGAGAAAACACCACAGAGTGTGTTAATACAAAAGGAAGAAAACAGTTAAGACTTTATCAAAATTCTTGAAAGAATCTTCAGGGACATCAGAATCCTGAGCATGGCCTTCTCCCTGCAAAGTCTGTTTTATGTCACTTAGCTGAGAATGAAAAATGAATTTACTCTGTTTTAATTAAATAATCTACAGGCATTTGGAACCATTATTAATTTATGTTTGGCTGAAAGTAGCAGTGGAATTTTGAAACATATGAGAACAAATTAAGGTTATAAAGTTCAATATTTGCATGATTACTTTGATTTATGGGAATAAACCCAGTATTTTTCCTCCCTTGTCACAACACTAGGAAGCTACTTACCTATTGCACAGTTCATTAGTTGTTTTTTCCTTATTTGGTGTCAGATTTTGCAAAAATGGATGTGGCACAAAACAAAACAAGACATATGAACAGAAATGCCAGGCTATTTAACTAGATGTAGCAGCAAAAGAACAAAAAGAAATCATATTTTATACAGGATCCTATGAATGTTTATTTGCCGGCTTGACAACAACAAAAAAATGGATAAAATGTTAAAAGAACCTGCATCATTGACGAATAATAAAAATTCTTGGGTGTTTTAAATTACTTTCATGTCCTGCACTTTGTGATGTACTAATATTAGGCCTGTTGATGATCCTCAGCCCTGCTTCAAACCCTCTGTGTTGCAATGGTCATTTAAACAGCATCCAGTCAGACAGCAACTACTTTTAGTTCATTCTAGTTTTCCCATATCCTGCTCAACCTTTTATTCCTTAGACGTGATCTGCTGTAGCCTTTTCCAGCTGCATTTACACTGGGAAGATGTAATAATGTGTCTCTGCATCTTCTCCACAAGACTTGTCCTGTTTGGTTTGGCCTTCACAGAATGAAATACTTTGCAGTATTGTATCTTCTGTTCTCATCATATCGAGTTGACATCTCGTGGATGCTGATTCACGTCTTGGAACCTGCACTGTGTGAACAGCTGTTTTGCCCTGGTAATTCCCCTGTCCTCTGACAGCTGATTCCTGATCCCATGGAAGGTGGTGGAAAATCCTTCACTGATTTCAGTATAACCAGAATTTGTCTCTGACCAAAACACAATTAATATGGGGGGAAAAAATTTCCAAATAACATAAATGCACAAAACACCCCGTCAGTTCTGACATAGCCCTCTGATGCACAGATAGGTCACTAACAAAGTATTTAACCTCTCCATACACCTACTTGGAAAAAAACAACAGAACCACCTGAATTTGGAAAGTTTCACCCACTGAACTGTGATGCAGCAGTGCAAGCACGATTTATCATTTTATTAGCAATGTAGAGGAACAGGATTATTTCCCAATAGCTGGTGTTTATACATCGCATTACATGTCATGTCACAAATGCGCAGTCCCCAAATATTTTTGTTTACAAGCTGCCACATGGAGAAGCCAACTGGCATGTTGTTTAGATACTGATTTCTGACACGTGCTTTGTATACAGAAAACCCTGATTTATGAAATGTGAGATAGAAACTTGTCAGGTTTTTTTCAACATATACAAAAATAACTGACAGCACATAAATCACGACAACATCCACAATGCATTCCGAAAAGCTGGGACTGCTCAGTTTTAAAATCTGCTGTGATTTTGCAAAATAATATTTTTTAGTTGATTTTGGATTAAATTTCTTGTAATTTATGCAAAACATTAATATGCTGGATGCTTTATGGACCAAAAAAGGCTGATAATCCAAGTCTGATGCAGTAAGATTGTGAGTGAAATATGACAGTGAGGAGACAGAAAGGAAGGCTAAAAGCTACAGCCCTTCAATCCATAACTCAGAAACCATATGTGCATCTTGTCAACTCGGATGAAGTATTTTAAAACATATTAAATGTGGGCTAATACAGTGGCTAAAGTTTGTGCAACTTGTCCTCAATTGACCTGGTGGAGCTATGCTAATTTTACAGTAGAAATGGCAGAGAATTTTTTAGAAAGACAAAAGTACCGTTATTCTATATGAAATAACTGTAAACCCTTTAAATAGGGTATTTCCTCAAGTTAAAATTTCCAAGAATAAGTATAAAAACTTTTTTTTTTCTCCTTTGTTTTGTTCTTCTTTTACTCTTTCCTCCTTTTACCCTCACCCTTTTTTTTCCCCCCTCTTCTGATTTGCCTCAGAAACAAAAGAATGTATAAGGACAAATAAGGAGGATAAAGATGAATATGGCAAGAGTTTATAATTTTTTAGTTTCACTGAAGTTAAATGAACATGATAAAACACAGAAGTTCCCACAATAATGTTATGTTGTCTTTCCACTAAAAATGGCAACAGAATAAAAGGTTGATGTAGATGAGGTAAGGTCTAATAATCTAAGAGGGTGTCTTATACATTTTGTTTTGCAATTTCTAAAAGTGACTCAGAACACAGGAAACTCAGAGCAAAATTCATCAACTTGATCTAATGGCTTTGTCTGTCTGAAAAGAGGAAACATCTCCTGCATCAGGGGGAGCACAGAAAAAAAAGCCTCTGGAAGAAGCAGCTTGACAGAGCTCTGAGAGTGGCATTGACCATCAATGAAAGGTAAGTGCCAGTGAGACTTGGTTGAGTAATTAGACAGGGACAGAGTTAAGAAGAATTTGAAAGCTGAGATTGCCCATGTTGCAAATACCTTTCTTTAAGTGCTGAATAATCTTTAAAGTTACCAGTCTTCCTCCATGACCTGGCCTTGCTTATTCCTGCAAAATCACAGCTTTTGTTGCCATCATTGCCAACAAAAGCAATAAGCAGGGTAACAAATTTACTGTTTGTTAATTACACA
The DNA here is from genome assembly GCF_003945725.1 of Corapipo altera. Classification (NCBI taxonomy): domain Eukaryota; kingdom Metazoa; phylum Chordata; class Aves; order Passeriformes; family Pipridae; genus Corapipo; species Corapipo altera. The sequence continues at coordinate 5,987,237 of NW_020884872.1, read as the reverse complement.
GTAAAATGCATGGAAAAAGCACATATTTTCTTTACAAGAAATCACAGTTATAACTTAAATTTTATGTGTAAATCAGGATGGGACACAAATTATGCCACATGAAACATGATGCAGCCTCAGACTGACACCATCCCACAGCACAAGCAGACAAGACCTGGGCTTTAGTCCTCGGACCCTTTGGGGATGATCATCACCATCATTACACATAATGCTCTGACATTTTCCTACAGAAACAAGATCAATTTGTAATGGATAAACAAATGGACAGAGAAAACTGAAGCAGAATTGGAAGATTTTTTTGGGTTTTTTTTCTGGGCACAGCACCACAGTGCTGAGAACTTCCCTGGCATTTAAAGATTATTCCAAGTAAAGCATTTGGTGTATGATCCATTGTGCCCCATGAGCCTATTCTTTAAAGAGTGTGACCCTGAGCACTCCTCCCCTTTTCTCCAGGCATTCCATCCTTCTGCATGGAGTTCCTAACACTTCCTGCCCATCTCTGACCATCCTGCCCTTTGCAGGTACCTGCTTTTCACTGATGGTTTCTGGCAAGAATTTCTTTTCCTGTGTTTTTGTCGCAAGAGAATAACCCACGTTCTGAAGCCAACTACTCTGCCTGCACAAATGCTAAGTAGCTTTTCTAGCATCCAGCAGGATATTCCACTGCAGTAAATGCATTATTTTCCAAATAAATTACTCTGGAAATTAACAGTTCTCTCCCTGAATGATATAAGTGTTGCTGACAGATTATCTGACAACCTAGACGTCAAAATATTTTTTTCAGTGTGTGCTTGCAAAATCTTCCAAATGTTAAAAGTGACTGTCAGGATTTTGAGCTTGGATGAAGTTCACTTAATTTCAGAAAAAAAATGGGTTTTTATATATTTTATTCAGTTGCTTTGTTATTGAAGTACAAATTGAAGTAAAGTGAGGGCAAAAACCCACACGAGAAACACAGACATTTTTCTAAACCAAAACACTTTCCATTAAAAAGAGAGGTTACCTATGGATAGGACTGAACAGTGGACTGGAGACAGGTCAAGTGGCAATGAAGAGCCTGTTGTGGGGGATGACACAATTTCTCCCTCTGCTTAGAAAAACAGCAGGACGTGCTTTGCATCAGTTTTACAGCGTGACAAGGAAGAATCCTGGAAAAACTCACTTGTGGAGCACACACATCTCCCCTAAAAAGAGTTAGAAATCCAAAGGCTGAGCAGAAAACTGTGCAGTGATTTCCATTACAAGGCTGTAGGACAGCCAAGGAAGGACAAAAAGAACAAGAGCCATCTGAGAGTGTGTAAATAGGTTCAGCCGAAAAGGTATTTTTAAAATATTGTTATTGATGTGAAAAAATAAACAATGGAACCTTCAGGCATCAGTCTGGGATACAGGCTGGCTGGTTACCTCTATTCCCACACGTTTCTAATATGTACAGGAATGAAAGTCTGCCCCAATAACCTGCTGGAGGGCTATTCTACCCAGACTTTCTTTAAATGGAAAAAGAGTTGTTGTTGTTTTGTTCAAGGATTGTGCCCCAGACTTTAACATGCAAAATCACATGAAAGCAAAAGGTGGTGCTGACAGAAAGACTTCGAGAAACTTCTCGTACAGTACCCGCCCTGCTTCTCCCTGCATTAACTGTTGCAGGTAATTCCTATTTTTTTTCTTAGGAATTTGAGACAATGCCATGCCAGCAGTACCCAAGCTTGCTCCTATGGCAAAAGCTGACTCTGTGCTGGGATGACTGCCTTGAAGTTTGTCTGCACACGTGCCACAGATTTGGGATCCAAATTTTGAACCCACGTTGTGTCGCGTGATGAGGACGATCAGGAAGGGCAACGCTCAGAGCACACTGCTGTTGGGAGAACTATTGGTGCAGGTGATTGTTATTCCCTGGCTGGATCACAGGATACAGGGTGGCTGGGAGGGGGCCAAATGAGGTGCTCTGGTAGGTCTCAGTCTCCTCCTGAGGAAAGAGTAATAGATTTTCCTGAAAAGAAGTCATGAGGAAACACGACAGGAAGCCTTTAATGATCTGCTTAAGAGATAAGACAAAACATTGCTGGGTATCTCTTTATGATTAAATATCTTTTGTAATTGTTGGACTCTGTCCTAATTAGCTTTGATACATCAGAGGGCTGCTTTGTGAGCTGTTTGGTTAAGACATGTTGTTCTGTTCTGCTTCCTTTCAGATGTTCTACGGATAACATTATTAGGCTTACCTTTTTGTTCATTCACTACACTATTTCTGTGCTAGTAGGACATCACACATATGCTCTTAATTTGATTCAATCTCTGAGTAAACTGTCCAACTTTAAAAAAGAGATTTATCTCATTCTATTTCAGCACTTGTGCATCCTCTGATTCCCTGAAAGCTTTAACTGTTTCATTAAAGCATGGGTGTATTTGAATTCGCATCTCCCTTTCTTGTAACACTGTTAAAGTACCCAGTATTTTACTATAAGTTGTCCAGCTAATTCTACTAATACACAAATAAATAAATAAACTGTTTAATTAATTCTATTCTACTCTTTTCAGGTTCTGAATCTTCACTAGGAAGTCCACAATACGGATTCTATTTTCATCTTGAACCTCTCGGTTCTTTGCAATTAACATCAAGATCCAAAATGCTGCCTCCTGTACATTTCACAGCGAGAAGTTATTTATAGAACCCGATGGTTTAGATTAAGCAAAACTCTGCTGAAACTGGAGGATGCAGTTACACCAAATTCAGAGGACAAAAGTGAGAAGCAGTTGCACTTCTTGGAGGAATTAGAACCTGTCACACATCGTAGCTCACAGGGCAAACCACACGATGGATGCAAATGGAGTTTGCTGGGACTTGAACACTGACATAACCCAAGGTAATGAGCTGTGTATTCTTTAGAGGAGGTGTATCTTTGAGCAGAAAAAGATGCTATAAAATTGAAAACAGCCAGAAAAGTGATGGAGCATTTTTCTAGAAAACATTTGGAACTCTGAACAGAAACTCTCCTGATTTCCTCCTGTATTTCAAACCAGCTCAGTTGTTTCTGCACAGGAATATGGCTCTGTGGGTTTGGTGAAGAAATATGTTTGCCTGTGAAGAAACATGTTCAATAAATTTAATTTACTAAAGAAACCTATCTGCAAGACCATGTAACTGTTTACATCAAAAGAAGTAACAATGTGTCAGAAAATAATCAGAAATTTCCACAAAGCAGAACTTCATTTATCTCTGAAATAAAAAGTTAACCAATTTCCACACATTGCAACAAATAAGCCTGTACACTTCCATTTCCTCAATATATGCTTGGTTTCATTAAATTTTACTGAGCTAAATCTTATGTGTTCCTCATCAATATAAATTTGGCCAATCTGCAGAATCTGAAATGCTCTCCCTGATGTAATTTTACTAGTTACACTGAAGTCATTAGCTGGTATTATTCTTCCATTTTAAATACCCACAGGCGTGATTCTAATTTCGAGTACACCAGTTAAGCTTCTAATACAAACAATTACATGTTCATGGGGAAAAACTTTCTGAATATTAATGTACAGCAGGAATCTCACAGCGCACGTATTAAGGCTGCAAAGCCAGGAGAGAGTTGTTAAAAGTTTAATTTCTAACCTTTAACCTTCATGGTCTTTATTGTTTATTCATCATTACTTTAAACACTTTCCTGAATTGACATCCATGATTCCTATGATTCCATAATGGAAACATTTCAAAGCTGTGCTTGAGAGGGAGTGGTTAGCTCAGGAAGATAATCTTAATGCTTCTAAACTTAAGAATTAATATATTCTGAGGATTATTTTCCTCTATAATCTACCAATTTTATCATTTGGTAAATGCTGTTTCCTCTTTAGCCTTCCCAGCTGTACAGAACTTGCTCCTTTTAGACCAGTAGGAAAGAAATGTGTACACTTCTGTGTGTACATAAGTAAGCCAGCAAGTATTATCTGGAAAAATGAGTTATTCCTCCTTGTGTGTGGATCAGGGTTTTGATTCCCAGGAACAGCTGCTCCATCAGTGCAGGAACAGCACAAAAAGAGAGATCATGATAAAGACCAGCAGCAATTTGTCCAACTCTTCCAACTTAAATCTCACTAACGAGCAACCAAATTAACAATTACTCAGAGGTAGTAAGGAGTTAGCAGCACGTCATTTCTATGGCTCATGAGCTTTTGTAGGTACCAGGGTTTTGTAATTTTTAACTTGTTTTTTATTACTCTGATAGCAATCTGCAATCAACCTCACAAGATTCAGTCGTCTTACTGTGTTGGGCAGCAGTGCACCAGCTCCTGAGGCACCGCTAGGAATGGGATGGACATCCTTAAAAAGGAATCTCAGGATTCCTCACAGCAGCTGTCAGCAGTGATGCAAGATTTACTAACAAGAGAAGTTTTAACTGAATTCCATACGATACTCAATAATACAATCACTGTACCACCCGTTTTGGCATTTAATTTCATATTAAAATGATGTTAACCTTAAATATTTTTCAGTGTGCCACACATTATGGCATGGGAATAATGACCATAAAAGTTGTCTGGAGCTTTCAGCTCTCCTCTGGAAGTTCCTGCGGTTTTATGTGTTGTGGGGGTTTTTGTTTGCTTGTGGGGTTTTTTTGGTGATGTTTTGTTTGGGTTTTTTTTCTCTTTGCTTTTGGGGTTTTTGTTCATTTTTTTTTGGCAGTGGGGAGGGAGGGGAGCTGGTTTCTTTGTTTTTAGCTGAGGTCATCTCAATGACTTTGCCTCAGTTTCCAGCACGGCGTTGTAACAGTTAAATCAGTGTTGCTGAGGGATGGCAGAGGGTTGGTAACAGTGGCTGGGAAGGGATTGTCAGAGGCAGGGTTTGCTTTCCCCAAATTCATGTCATGTGACCCCATTCTGAGGCACCGTCATTTTGGTTACCCAGCTGTGTAATTTTTGACAAAGTGCTGACACAGTCATTTGTTTGGGTAAGACTGGGGAGAAAACCCAAATCCCACGTGATCGTTTCTGCTTTTTGCCAGACACGTTGTCATTTTTAACAGAACATTCATGTTCTACACAACCAGAGGAAAACTATGACAGCCACAGAAGGAAGAGCTGGAGTAAGGGACTGGTCAAGAACTGGCTACAGAAAAGGCCTCTGTCCAGCCGGTGGCCAAACCCACCTCGTGCCTTGGCTCTCTTTTCTCCTCACCACCTTGTTCACAGAATCACAGGATGGGTCAGCCTCGAAGGGACCACAGTGGGTCATCTGGTCCCACCTCCCTGCTCAAGCGGGGCCATCCCAGAGCACGTGGCCCAGGATTGTGTCCAGATGGCTCCAGAATATCCCCAGTGAGGAACATCTCACATCCCTTCAGGGCAATCTGTTCCCGTGCTCGGTCACTGCACAGGGAAGAAGTTCTTCCTCATGTTCAGGTGGAACTTCTGGGCATCAGTTTCTTCCCGTTGCCTCTTGTTCTACTGCTGGGCACCACCAGCTCCTGACGGATTCTCCCTTTCTTTTATGCTGCCAACCCACCCACTCATGGCAGGGTTTAAAACCAAACCCCTCCACCTGGGAGACAGAAACTGTAATCCTCCTGCTTCTGTGTCCCATGCTTTCTTTGCAGACCACTGACAGATAGCACTTGCATTGCAAAATTAATAACCCTAAATAGAGTTGAAAAAATTCAGTTGGTTCATAAGAGAGGCTTAACAGTAGCTACGAAAGAGTTGTTCTTAACTAAGGATACACATTGCATTTAGTTATGTTTTCAGAGAGACTTTGCAGGATGTCTCCATTAACATGGGTTGATGTAACAGAAACCAGGAACAACCTGAATTTGCAAGAAAACCTGTGTCTTGTCTGATTTCCTGAATAAAGTTCCAATAAACATTCAAACTTTGTAAGATTATCTGAACTGATCCATTAAAAATGGGACTTTATGTGTACTGAGCAGAAAGTCTCTTCAGAAGGTATTCCAGAACCTGCAGGTGTGGCTTCTTGGCATGGTGGGATTATTCATTAGAAATATGCCTGCACTGAAGGGACATGTAATGAAAACAAAACCAACCACTTAATAAAAAAAAAAAAAAACAATTACATGATTGACAACAGTATTTAAATTTTAAAATAACACAATTGTCCTCCATTTTGTACAGTAAACAACTGTAACCTGAGCAGGACCAGTGTAAATTTCTTAAGATTATGCCCCAGTCATTTTTGTGTAACTACCCTTGGGAAGAAGAAATGTATTCAAGTTCTTTCAAAACTTTTGGTGTTTTGAAAATAGAGTCAACTGCATCATTACTTGTGTGGTCTCTAGACCTCCAGTCACTTGGATTCCTATGTGTAAGCCTGTGAATTCAACAGAGGATGTGGATTTTTTTTGGACTGAGAGGAAGGAATATTAGAGGGACTTTCTTCTCATTGATACTAAGAAACCACTGGACAAGCATTTTGTCATACAAAGACTTAAATCCACAACTTAGTGAAATTTTGTGTATTTAGTACTGGCAGAAAAAGCACCAATTTAAGCAAATCAAGGCTTTGGAAAACATTACCCATTCTTAGTGAAGCTTCCCGTTGCTGCTCCTTCTCCCAAAAGCATTTTGTCCCATTGAGACCAATGGCAATTCCCTTCCTCTCACTTGGCTTTCAGTTTGGGATTACATATCCATGGAGAGAAACACTGCTTTTTAACTTTCCTCACAAGAGTAAACCACCACAGGGCTTGTTACAGCCAAAAAACCAAACCAAAACGCCACTAGAGAAGAGCTCACAAACTGACTTCAGTAGTACTGAGTCTATTTATATAAATACACAACTACAAACATTCAAACATAAACCAAACTACACCTTGAGAAATTTTAAGATGGGAAATTCTCTCAACCAGTCCTAAGGATTCCCTGTTTCACAGGTTCCCAAGTGAAGCGCAGCTGATGGGTGGAGGAAGCCAGGGGAAAATACATAAAGGCAGGGACAGATTTTGGTTTTATGAATGTCAAGCTGACGGTGGAAACTTCTTGTCTTCCTCACACCATCCTGGTGTGCTCCACTCTGTGATCCAACTCTTACTGACAGTGGAGCACAAACCACTAGAGAAGTTCTAAACATAACCTACCTCTTGATAACAGCCATTTTATATTAAAAATGTGAAAATTTCAGTTTGGTGTGTTATCTTCCAGTTACATATGATGAACACATTTACATGCTTTGGGTACAAGCCTGTCCTGTATTCATTGTGTCCTAAGCATTAAATTAACAGGGTGCCACCTGTTAATTTTGGGAACATTCAAAAATGTAAGAATATAAGGGTGAGTTGCATGTCCTACAGCAACAGTCCTCAGACTCAAGACTCACGTTTTATTCTATTTGAAATGCCCTCTGACTCACCCATAGCTCTGAGGGAACCCTGAGGACGATGGAGAACTGTCCTTGTCTGTGCTTAGTAAGTGTAAGATGGAGCTTCCTGAGCCACTGCCTTAACTATGACAAACCCAAAACCCAACTCTGTCCCAAAGCCACTTCTGCTATTTGCACCTTTAAAGTCTCATCTCTGCACAGTTACAAGATTTAATACCTACCATGACTTGTGCAAAGTACCCGATTTTCAAAGTGGCTGCCCAGGCAGATGTTGTACGAAATGGACAGGAGAGAGAGACTACAACCAAAAGACATTTTCAGCTTGGTTACTGAAGGTTTTATCCTTTCAGACACCCATAGGAACATTAACAAAAAGCAACATACACAATGGATGAGGCTTTTAAAATAAATAATTCTCAGATACTTTCTCAAAAAGATTTTTCTATGACACTGCTAAATTAAATCCAGTAGGAGCACGTGCCACCCTCTGCTCCAGGAGAAAAAATCAAAAATATCAGATAATAATGTATTTTGGATAATATTGCATTCTGTCCCAGGATTTACAGAAGCTAACAAGATATCCACTCACCTAGTTCACTCAGCATCACAAATGCTTACACAGAAATCCTTTGCTCAGAGCTGGTTTTCAATTGCAACTTACTTGTTTTTACCTACAAGCCAGAAAACCAGTTGGCTACAAAAGTATCAGCCCAGCAACTTACGTTAACTCAGTACATACAAGACCACTAAAGAAACACAAAGCTGGGGCTTTTTTTCCCCTCCCTGACAGCATTGGCCAAGTTCTATAAAGTTACAATTGTCAATCTGAAGAGAAGTTAATATAAACACAGCATTTTATCTTCAGCTTCTCAACAGACACATTAAATTCCTGCATAGTGACGAATGCAAGAAATCCCACTTTCTCTGCAGTTTTGGAAGAGCAGAGATCCTTGTTTGTGATCCTCTTCTGTCAAACAGGCGAGTTCTTCGGAAGGTGGCAAGTGGCAAGTTGCCACATCTGGTGTCCCTAGAGGGAGGGCAGACACTTACCTACTTACCTTCCAAGACTATTCCTACAAATGAAAGCAGTCCACATTTGGAATACACACGAATGGACACCATCACAGCTGCCAGGGGCAGGAGGTACAGGCAGGACTGTAAATAAAATTAAAAATCTACCAACAGAAGCAGCGTAAAGGAACCACTTCCTGGACAAGTATGATACATTTTTTTGTATCATTTATTTCTCCAGCTCTGCAGAAATTGTCAGTATTACAGATCTTTAGAGCACATGATACAGTGGTAGCATTTCTAAAAGTCTCTTCTTCTGTTGGTCACACTTCAGCAAACAGGTCAGTGGGCTCATGCTGACATGCAGAGAATGTCTCTCACACTGCAAATCTACAGAATATCCAAAACCCCCTGATTTCTGAATTTCATGAGCAGCTCAAAATACAGTCAGGGTCACGTATACAAATTCATGGTTTTCCATGTTGCTGCACAGTGATGGACATTGGCATTTACCTGGTATCTGTGGGCACTTCTTATGACCATGAACTACCACTGAAATTCCAGATGAATTTCAGCATTAAGCCTTTCAGAGACAATCCAGGTTTTAAAGTCATGTTTACCAAGGGGAACAGAGGGCAACACACAAAAATGACTGCAAGATTTAAGCAAGACAGAGCAATACTAATTAAGGTCTATAACTAAAGCATTTAGTAATAACTAGGTTTTTTTAATACTTTATGAAAGAAAAATATCCTTTTTTCTTTATAGTAACAGATTTCCTAGATCAGCTCACTTTTACTCCCCTCACTACCCAAAGTTAGTAAGGTATTTCTGAGATTGAAGAGCAACTTTTTCATCAATGTAAGGATAAACAGTGTAAGGATAAAATATTTTCTCAATATTTTCTATTTTCAATAATAACTCTTCTACAAATGCACTGATTTTCCTTATTGCCAGCAAGAGCATTTGCCTTTTTGTGCATTTTGGGGAAAAAAAATAAATCAAACCAAAACAAACCCCTTGGGTTTTATATCAGTTTCCCCCACTTTCCTGACCATGATACACTGTCAAAATATAACACAGATCACACAACACTCATCAGAACTTTAATGAGGGAAGTACAAAGAAAATGTAATTTGCAGATCATTTTATTGTGAACTCCTGGACAACACAGGAGCTACTGCTAAAATACAAAAATGAAGTACTGGGGGCTTTTTTGTTCCCAATTTCAAGAACAAAATAGTTTTAACAATTCAAGATTTTCTGCTTTTACCTTGGAGTAAATGAAGAAAAGAACAGTAAGGAAAACAGATGCAGAAACAAACCATGTTTGTTTTAACCTCCCATAAAAGTGGGAGGTTAAATGAAGGGGATGGTTTCTCCCTGACTGACCTCTTGTCAGGTTGTATTACTTTAAGCTGCTTTCCCTTATATGCCAATACTCACATATTTTGGGCAACTTGACTAAAATTTGGCAAGATGGCAAAAATGCAGGCATTAGATTTATCTTTTGTAAGACACAAAATGGTACCCTGTGAGTTCTCTTGGTTTGCCTGCTTTTTCTTTGCTGTTTTTCAGTTTGTGCACCTTGTCACACATATCCAAGGTTGTTGTCCTGTCACATTGCTCCTGAGCTACTGCAAAAGGATTTGCCTTATAGTCTGAGGTCCTCTGAGCCACTCTGAGCATGATGTCGACTGCACACCTCAAAATCCTTTCTGAACAGCAGTGCCAGCAGAGATCACAGGTGCCTCCTGAGCTGCTTCAGACTCTTGTGTGAAGGGGATGACTGCTGCCCTCACCTCCTCAGCAGCTCATGGCTTGCAGCTGCCAAGAACTTCAAAAAGCAGGAATGAAAGCCCAGTTGGAACTGATATTGCCCAACTTCAAGCACCTTAGTTTTTCTAAGGGCTGAAATGATGAATCTTGCTGTAGGTGACTACCTTGGACTATAGAATGCCATAAGATTTCAATTGTATCCAGTAGGGACTCATCTACTTCAAATTTGCTACCTGACTTTGAAGCGACACTAAATATGTTAATAAATAATCAATAGTTCCTCTAAATCCTTATTCTTGGAAACAAGCATCTGAGAATGGACCAGATGGGGAGGTCAGACAGTAAGAGAATCACAGTCATCCTCTCAAGGCAGAAAACCTTCATGAAGCCAGTTTGGCTTTTCAGTACACTTGGTATGACCACAGAAATGTTGCACTCAACCTCTGCCCTTTTGTAAAGCAAAAGCTACAGAGACACAGAAAATAAAGCCAGTTTGTCCAGGAAAAAAAAATGTGGTTTTGAGAAAGCAGGTTGGTGGTACCTGCCTTGTTGACAATGGCAAACTACACATTTGATTTCTGGAGTTGATGCCAGTGAAATGTAATACTGATGTGAGAGCACAAAGAAAAAGCAGACCTGAAAGCTGGTCATCCCTTCCCTGTTCCGTGCTACACAAAGTTCTTTTCCTGGGATTGTGTCCCTATATATGTGCTCAGGCTCGTCCTATTTGTCAGTGAACCCAAATGCTTGAGATACCACAACTACCTTGGACATCAATAAGATGAGAGCTTGAATCCCACTGTTGGAGCAGAGTCTTCCTTCCAAATCAGCTTCTTCTGGCAGTGACTTCAGGAGTTGTTTTCAGCTTAGCAAGGCATCAGGTGATGTGTATTTATGTACAAGGAGAAATCTAAAACAAAACTTCTGCTGTTGCTAACATTACTTTCAAAAAGTGGCACATTAACTTTGCATCTCAATTTCAAGCTGCAGAGATTCCCAGAGTGCCAAACCCCTTCCTGGAACACTGAGGTCTCTCTGGCATGAACTAGCAGTGCTCAGCCTCTTAACAGATTGGGCAGGTCTTGCAGCATGACAATGTACAGGAGTACACAAAGAAACTGCATGGAAAATTAACGGGGGTGGAAACACACAGGAAAGGGGGATCCAAAGAGTGGTGTTCGGTCACAGACTTTTATCAGTCCACAGCTTTCACACAGAATGTAACAAAGTGGTTCTGGAGACTCACAGGTAACTTCCACATTTAAACTAAGCTAAAACCTAAGGAGTCAGCTAATATCTCATAGAATCATAGAATGGTTTGGGTTGGAAGGGACCTTAAAGATCATCCAGTTCCAACCCCGTATGCCATAGACATGGATACCTTCCACTAGACCAGGTTGCTCAGAGCTCCATCCAACCTGGCCTTGAACACTTCCAGGGATGGGGAATCCACAGCTTCTTTAGGCAACCTGTGCCAGTGCCTCACTGCCCTCACAGTAAAGAATTGCTTTCTATTATCCAATCTAAACCTACTTTCAGTTTGAAGCCATTCCCCCTTGTCCTGCCACTCCAGGCTCTAGTAAATATTCTCTCTCCATCTTTCCTATAAAGGCTCCCTTCAGATACTGGAAGGCCACAATTAGGTCACTCTTTTCCAAGCTGAACAATCCCAATTCTCTCAGCCTTTCCTCATAGGAGAGGTGCTCCATCCTTAGAGTCACTTGGTGGCCCTTACTCGATACAGAACAACAGGGCAGTTTCCTTCCTTCTCCTGAATTTAAAGACACATTCCCTCTGAATTCAGCTTCCAGGGCATATCTCAGCACTGGAGGCATCACATTTGTCTGAAACAGTCTCTCTGCTTTCATACAAGTAATCACATATCACTGTCAGCCCCAAAATTGTCACCTGCCTGTTTGCAGGCACCATCAGTGTGCATGCTCAACCTTTTCTTGTTATTATTAGAGACTCTGAGCCTCGGATACATCTTGAAGACCTGAAGCAATATCCAGGCCTTTGTGGCACCTCTCAACTCATCCGAGCAGTAGATCAAATAAAGAAAAAAAAAGCCATCTGGAAATTCAATTCCAGGAGGATGTGGGGGGTTAAGAGTAGCACTGACAGTACTAGAGAAGTCACTCAGGTGGGGTGACTTCAGGTGCATGTGAGTTTCTCATTATACTTCCAACTGAACCAAGATTCTTTTTTGCTTCTACAGTGCCTTGATTTGCTCTGCAGTTTAGCAGATGCCTTCCTTCTACCCAGAAATGGTTCTGTCTTCTCTCCTATCTGGTGATTTATACTTGGGACACTGCAAAGTGGGAACTCAAGACCTCAGAAACAATCTGTGTTGAAATACCTTATTTCTGGCATGTTCCCAGCCAGTGAAGTCCTTGGTGCCAAGCTCAGTACCTGAGGAAACACTGCTGAGAAAACACATGACAGAGAATCCATGGACAATACAGAAGAAGGCAGATGTTTGATCACAGCTGTTTTCACTATTAGTAGACTGTGGCCCACTTCCAGAACCAAAAATAACTTGGGTTTTATCTGCACTCCAAACTCTTATACAAATACTGACAAACTGGCTGCTTGTTTATGAAGATATGCAACCTCAGCAAACCCAGGTGCTTTTCTGTTCTCCCTGCACTTCCAAGAGAAAGTAGAGCTATATGACAATAGCTTGGTTTTAAGGGGAGCAAGGACATCCTAATTTGAGACTTTGTTTGCATTACTCAAGACTTTGTCTTGCCCAGGTCTCCACTCCTGTCAGTGTCTCTGCACCATCAGGACCAGAAAAAAACGTGATGATCCACCTGGAAAACATCAGTGGTGCGTAAGTGTTAACTTAGCACCTACAGAGGCAGAAGAGTGCTTCAACATAATGAGCACATGATCTGAGGGTGGCAATTAAAGGAGACTCAGCGAGCAGCAGCACTGTGACTGAACATCCCTTGCACAGTTTGGCCACTGACCTTGCTCACATAATTCCCAAAGGCACTCGATGGCTTCACCTTTGCTTTAGAGCACCTGGCAATCACAGAAGAGGAAATTCCAATGGGAAAAGCCTGCCCAGACACAGGGCTTCAGCCTGACACTGGAGAAGCAACGCTGGCTTGTTACAGAACAATGTTCTGATCCCTTTCCAGCAAAAGGGGGATGAGCTGTGCCTCCACAGCAGACTCACCTGCTCGTATGCACCACAGGAAAGCCGCAATCAAACAATTTACAAACACCTCACTTAAAAAAAAAAAACACACGACAAAGCCTCCTGTCTGCGTGGCACTGTAGGGAGAAAACTGATCTCTCGGCTTCCCGGGTGAACTGGGAAGGGTCGAGGACCCAAGGAACCCGAGGATGGTGGGGATGCACTGGCACAGGTTGCCCAGAGAAGCTTTGGATGCCACATCCCTGGAATTGTTCAGGGCCAGGCTGAACGCAGCTCCGAGTACTCTGGTCTGGTGGAAAGGGACCCATGGCAGGGGGTTGGAACTGAATGATCTTTAAGGTGCCTTCCAACCCAGGCCATTCCGTGACGCCCAAGGAACGCTCCAGCCACAGGGGGGCCTGGGGGGCGCGTTCAGCTGTATGAAGAAGGAGTAGAAAGCAGCAAAGCCGAGCCCCTTCCCCTCCGGCACGCCAAGAAATCCAGACCTTTATTCACGCGCGAGGCGTCCCCAGAAGCCCGAATTCCCAGGCTTTCCTCTTCCCTCCCCTCCCTCGCGCCTTTCCCGCCGCTCCCCGCCCGGGCCGGGCCGGGCCCTTCCCCGCCCTCACGCCCCGGGGCCGCCGAGGCATCGCGAGACCCCTCGCGCCGCGAGTCTCGCGCGAGGCGCGCGCGGCGCCACGTGACGGCCGCGGGCGGGGGCGCGCGCACGCGTCGGGTGCCGCTCCACCTGTCACGGGCTCGGGAGGGGCGGGACGGGCCGAACCAACAGGGGAGGGAGGGGGGGAAGGAGGAAGCCCCCCCGCCCCGGCGTTAACGGGCCGCCCGACGGCCGTCGCCTCGGAGCCACCGCGGCCAGCACCGTCCGCGCCCCCCGAAGCCATTATTTGCTGCTTGTGCCAAGTGCGCCGCGCCCAAGGCAGGGCGGGGCAGAGCGCGACGCGCAGCTGGCCCCCGCCCCGCCGGTGGGGCATGGCCCCTTCCTTAAGCGGCGTCCACTCCCCCAGCCCGGAGCCCCCGTTACGCAACTCCACCCGAGTCCCTCCTCCTCCTCCTCCCACCTCAACGCCCGCCACTCCCGACACCTCCCCCCAAGCCCCCGCCGCCCGCTTTTAAAGGCGCAC